>NC_088885.1:134170785-134471757 GCF_037157495.1 Lathamus discolor | reverse complement strand
CCTTGCATGAATATGAGATGCAAGTTATCTTGAGTGTTTCATATGTGTTCAGCCACAAATGTCCCAGCTCACATCCACACAGTGGTAAGAGCAGCAAGTATGCATATAGTTCATAGAAATCACTACTTATGCAATGCTGATAGCCATATGTGAAGACCACATATCGACTACTAAAGACCACTATCTACAAAGCAAGTTTAACCTTCATTTGAGAAGTTTCTTCAGGTTTACATGGCTGCATAAGATTTGGAGTAGGTGGGAGGGCATTTTTGGTACTTGCTGTTAGAGTCACAAAATTTCATAACAAGATTTTGTTAATGAAATAAGCTCCAAGAAAAGCCTATCGAAGTTACCGCAGTTACCTAGTCAACCTTTGATATCACTTGTCTTGACCCCCAAAACTCAAAGATTCACAGACCCATTCACAGCTTACATATTGAATTCACCCTCCCACAAAAAGCCCCAAAGAAAGTGAAATTGCATGCAGGCTGGTCAGCAGGTTTGGTGTTTGCGTTTTCTTAATTAGAACTAAGAGTTCTGCCTGCAAAGAGGTCAGCTGATAGAGATCCAGTTCTGCACAATTCACAGTTTGTGGGTGTACAGCTGAAGCTGACTGCAGAGTATGCACACGAACTATTTTTTGTGAAACCATTTGCCCAACATCTGCCTTTTCAAGAGGAAGAAGATACAGCTGTTTACAACTGATGGAGGAAACAAGAAATCCTTTCTGGTGTTTGGGTAGAAGCCAGACATGATGAATATAAATGTAGATCTACATTTTCCCCACTTTGACAAGGGATGTATGTCTTTTTCTCTACTTTGGTGCAGGGAACAGGCTACTGTTAGCTGTTTGAAAATCAAAACAGATTTTTGAAGGAAGCTTACCAGTTATTGATTTAAGGGGCATGCTAAAATCCCATCAGGAATACAAAACTTGGGGAATGTTCCCTCAAAAATATTCCCAAGATTTAAGAAAATAACTTGGGAAACAGACAAACCATTCCTCTAATGGATGATTGTTCAAATTACAGTGGAATAAGAGTTAGCAGGCAAATAAATAAAGGTATTCTAACCATTTCAGAACTCCCTTTTTGATATTTATAAATGTTTCAAGTTCTGTACTAAATTTAGGAGCTCTACATGAATGAGGTTCTAAATTCAGCTAAATGAATTTTCTCCTCAGTAGTTCAGTATAGGTTTTGCTGACACTAGCCAAAACTTCATGTCCTTGTATTAAATATTACCAGCCAGTGTTTTATTATTTCACATTACATGTTTGTTTGAGTCAATATTTAGTTGTTGTTTCCTACAATCTGTCGTGTTTCCATAGATATGAGGAGGCCTTAACAGTTTGGCGACCCTGATCTTGCTCCTGCAAAGCTGGTTGAATATATTCAGTGTTGAATACCTAAAAGCATCAGTCATAAAGAGCTTCAGAGCCTCCCAAAGTAGTGCGATCTCTAAATTACTTACTTAAAACTTATGTTGTTTTGACTGTCCTATAGTGAGGTAGTCTGTTTGCTGGGAATCGTTACTCTGGATATTCTTTCAAAGTCGTCTAATCCAGTGTGTCAGGCCCCTCTCATCCTGCTAAATGGGACGCCTTCAGAGATGGAAGTTTGGTAACTGGTTTATTTTTCATTTCCTTCTGAATTAGGCTTGATGAAAACTGTGTTATGTCACAAACTCCTAAGTGTAAAAAAAACCCTTCTCTGATCCTTAGAATTTCCTCTGGTGAAGCTGGGGCTAAATTGGGTAACAGAAAGCAAAGACGTGGGGATGTCCCCAAATAACCTGCACAAAAATAGCATAGTAAGAGACAGCCCTAATGACAAAACTGTAATATTTTATGATGCAGAGCCAAGGAACCAGACACTGAGGGGACAGACTCAGGGAAATTGCGTTCATCTTCATAAGATATTATCTGGTAACAGGAAAATGCAATACAAACTGTCAACATTTTAGCTCCAGAAGCACTAGTATGCATCATGATGAACTGATGAACCACATTTCCAGACCAACCTCTATGAAAAGGAAGAAAAGTAAAACGCAAAAGGGATTTTTTTTTTTTTTTAATCTGCAGAGAATCGTGAGGTTTCTCTGCATTGTACAAAGAAGAATAGTGCAGAAACTCTCAAATTAATTCCAAATGAGATAGTAACACAGTCTACCTCCTTTAGGAGGTAACTCAATACCACAATTAGAAGTCATCTAGAACTGATGCTTAGTGATCCAAGCTCCCTGCTGCCCACAGCTATCATCCCTTGACTTCCTGCAAAATCAGTGTTGCCACAACACACTGGTTTAACCAGGGTGTCCCACCAGCCTCTCTTCATAGACTTCATAAGAGTCTTTCAGCTGGGAGTGTGAAAATTGATTGCTGCTCATCATTTTCTTGACCTCGGATCCCTCTTAAATGAGTCAGCTGAATAAAGACCTGTCAGGTTTTAGCTAGCAATTACACTCGATGATATTTTATCCATCTTCGTGATAAAATTTGGTCCTTATCCTTCCCTACTTACCCATTATACAAGGCAATTAGAAGACCATATCTTGAGATCCTACCTGATCCATTTTAAATATCTTTATCTTATATGCGTCATATCAGAGAAAATATAAGGGTTATAGTGAAGGTTAAAGACATGTAAGTACTAAGAGTTTCTTGCCAAGAGAAGCCAAGGAGACATTGATTTTTTATACATTGAGTGTCTTGCAAATTCAGTTTATTGACTTATCAATTGATGCTGTATGCAATAGGGATTTTCCTGCTACAAGTTTTATTTAGAACTGGCAGATCCCAGCAAAGCCAATTTTGGCTTAATTCCATTCATGGTGAATGAATGCAATTAAGGATGTAATATCAAAAATCCATTGAGATGCTCAATTGATCTCTGTGTTCAGTAAGAGCTTTCTTTCACAGTGAAGTTTGATGGTAGTAACACTGAATGTCATCCAGATAAAAGTCTTTAAAGACATAAGGTGAGGGTTTGCAATCAAATCTTAGGGCTTGGCCTGTCGCCCACCAAAAGGTACTGGATGTGATTCACAAAACCCACTGTTGTGAATGCAGTAGACCAGCTAACACGAAGGTAGCTCAAATTTTAGGTGAATATTTTATTTACACAAAAATACAGGTTTGGAAAGTGGCTTAAATTCCTAAAGAATTAAAACAAAATAAAAATCAGTCATGCAAAAAAATCTTTACTTAAAAAGGCATGTATAGCCTGTTTGTTAATGAGCCCTCCCAACACATAGACTAAGCAAATCATTCTGAAGCCAACTTAAAGTTCAATAGACTCAAAATTAAGGAATTTTTAGTTTCATTTCCATATGTCAGAATGTATAAACCAGCCCCCAAACATTACATTTAAATTATTCTACTGTTTTGCCACAGAAGCAAAAAGCTTTTGTGTGTGATTAATGAAGTTAGAATCTTTGTTGTATGCATAAGTATTTCATCTGAAATCATTGCTATTTATAAAATTGAAATAAACTTTCTAAGCATAGTCTAGGGAAGCTACAAAAACTCCTACTGAATTTTGTGGGAAAATGGCTTCACCAGAACAGATATAATGTAATTTAACATAGCTGCTGGAGTACGCTATAAAACGCCTGTCTTAGCTCCCCTTACATCTGAAAAAAACAGACCTTTTAAATCTGCTCTGCCTTGAGTTTGGTCCTTCCAGTGCATATCTTAACCTGTAGTGAACTTGGGCAGGGACCACTATGAACACCACTGAAAAGACTGAGTAATAACAGCTCCCTCAAAAATGTGCAGATAAATATTCATAACCTTGCAAGACTGGGATGTGACCAGACCCGCGCTCTTTCTTTCTGAAGCTTTAACTGGACCTGGGGGATCACACTTCAGCATAGTACTGAGGTACGCTTGCTTATAGCATTTTTGTGGTAAACACGGAACCCAAACCCAAACTTGCTGCATGCAGACAAGCATCCACAGCATGAAGTACAGTTTTTAAAGACTCATGTCAAGCGGTGAGTGAAAAGCTTCAGCTGGGACTTATGCAAAGAAAAGAGATTTTCTGCACATCCTATTGAAATTCTTTAACAGGACTGAAGCTGAAGACGTGCTGAATTTCCACAAGTCACACAGACATTTGTAAGACTTGTGAACACTTAATATACTCCCTGATCGGCCCTGAGTTGATAGAAAGCAAAGAAGAGAGCAAAAACATAGAACAGAATAAACAGTATTGCTACTGTACTTGTTTATTGTTAGAGAAAGAATAGTAGATAATCGTATACCTCTTAGCTGTGAATGACTCACTTTTTGTCAAAGAACAGCTGTTTTGAGCCATTCTCAACAGCTGATGTCAGCTCTATCTTGATAAATATGGAATCTTGAAAAGAGATAAATTCATGCTCTCCAGTGAGTGACACTAGGCAAAGGAAGTCACACACACCTCCCTGCTCTCTCATAGTCTCTAACAGTACACAAGCACAGGCGACAGCAGTCTTTGTGTATGAAGCGAAAGGGATGGATTTTAAGCTGGTTTAAGATACTTTTAGATACTTTCTTTTCTGACTTCTGCTAATGTCACTAGCATTGAGATTGCAAAGGCATTGAGGAAGGGACTTGGACTCTGTGAACATGGGGTTAACAGTGAATTGTAGCAACAACGTCCTAGGAAAAATATCACACTTTTCCTTTTTATCTGCACAATGATTTAGAGTTACCCCACATCCGCTGTTGCATTACTTGGATGTAGTTTCCTGGCCTGGCAGGGTTATTCAGGGCACACAGTTGAGACACTTTGTGGAGATGGACAAATGGCCAAAGTTATTAACTTGAGCTAAGCCGACACTGAAGTACTACGCTGACCTTCAGTAAACACCATCTCCACCAGGGAGGACACAGGGCACTAGTTTTTCCTGTGGCAAGAGGCCCCTGATGCCAAGCACAGCAGCAGCAACGGTGCATCAGGACCTAAATCAGAGTCAGTGCCTATACCCTCAGTCATTGGCAAGAGGCAGACTATGTGATATCCAGCTTGGTGACAGCCTGGACAGATAGGAACAATGTGGTTGCTTTATTTTGACCTTCCTGATCACTGTCTCTCCTGACAGCCTAGGGAGCCCTGTGACTGCGTAAGGAGCCCTGCTGCTGCAAGACCAGGGAAATCTCTCCAATTCATGCTAAACACTGATATTATATAGCTGTAGAGGGCAGCCTGAATCCAGCTCCCATTTCTCTTCATTGCATAAAGAAACTAGGTCTGGCAGTGCTGAGTATCAGATGTTTTGCCCTTGAATTCAGGATACCACATAGACACCTAAGTGTTCAGTACATCTGAGCAAAGCCCCTAATTTGCTTCTTCCGGAAAGCCCTGGTCTAACCATGGATCCCACAAATACGTGGATCACTGCTGCTAACATAGTCTAGTTCTTTCTGGCTTGGGTCTTTCTATCAAAACTTCCAGCAAAAGAATTAATTATAATGTCAGACATTTCTGTACTAAGACACTTTCCACCATGAAAGAAATAGGGAGCATTTAACACTGCTCTCTGGGCAACCTCTGGAAGATAAGAAGTGTCTGATTGCAGCCAATCTGGGTCAATTTGATTCACTCACTCTAAAAGGAAAGCATTCAAAGTCCTAATTACAAGGCTCAGACGACATGAAAACCAGGTCCATTTTACACCAGCAGGATTGTTTGGGGCCTTACAAAGGTCCAAAGGAGGGAGAAAAGTTTGAAGATCAAGATAAAAGCAGAGGTCACTTCCAAAAAACTACAGGTGAGACACAGGATATAATTTAATAACAAAACCAAACCAAACAAGCAAATGCTCCACAGAATTTTGTTTAACTTTTGTATTTTCATATGTATGTATTTTTTTTATATATATATTATTGATTAAAACTGAAAATACATTGAAGACCTATTCTTCCTATATGAAGAAATACAAGAATAGAGGCAATCATGATTATCTCCTCTTTCCTTTTCTTCCAGGAAAATATTGGATTTACCATACTGTATGTTATCTGTTCTTGTTCATAAGAGAGGTTTTATGCTGTTCATATTGTCATAATATCAGGGTCAACAAGAGCATGAGCCAATTTGATTTGCAAACCGTCCTCCTGCTAAGCTAGGACTTAAAGCAAGCCAGCTTTGCTCTTTAGGGTCAAGAGCACAGTCCTTGCCTTATAGAAGCTTCAGCTTCCCCTAAATCTTATCAGTTCAGCCATGCAGAAGTTCTGTGAGACAGAAAATAATCCCATACAGACCTGGAAAACTATAGTTGTAATCTCAGGATTTCAGGATGGAAGTCTTAAAAAGATCTAAACTTGACAGACAGAGGAAAACCTTTGTTTTAACCCTCAGCCAAAAGCGTTGACCATACTCTAGGAAAAATGCTTCATCCTTTTTGGTAAGTAAGCAGGTCAGAAAGTAAGACCCACCAATTTAGTATTCAAAGAGCTTCTTGAAGAAGATTCGTTGTATTAGTAAATAACAGGAGCTCAGAATAATTCCCTCTTTTGCATTTCTGGTTGAAAGAAAAACAAGAAAAAACAAAACACAACCAACACTGCACATAGCAGTCAGGGACCAGAATCAAAGGTTTTCCCTTATAAAAGAAGAACAGGTACTCATTTACTGGGAAGAGAAACAATATAGCTTTGACCACAGACCGCTTCTATTGCACTACATTGCATAAATAGTGCCTCTCTGCTACTCTTTCCACATCCCATGATTCTGGCAACAGTGCTAACCTGAACTTTGGAAATTACACTATGCTTGCAGTGTCTATATCTTCTCTGTATATACAGCAGCTGGTTTTTTCCCCTGGAAAGAGACATCAGGATGGAGACAAAATGCAAACATATCAGTTCCCTGTACATAAACCTTGGAAATGTTTTTAGTGGTGCAGCATGAACCTTTGTGTTAGAAGATAAGATCAAAGTCAGCCTTAGCTGTGAAGACTAAAAGCAATCAGGGAGTTATCTTTTCCAACAGCTGTTGGGCTCCTAAAATCTTACATAAAGAAGGGGGCATAAATACTCAGCTTCCCTATCTCATTGTGCTGATATTCTTTCAGGATGTGACAATTATTTTACACTGAGTGAATATGCGCAGGTTGTGGAAGATTATAGTATTTCACTCACAAATCCCTTAATAAGACATTGCATTCCCCAGCATATTGCCTCACCTGATTGCAAGTGTTTTGTCTGGAGCCAAAAAAGGGGAGCTTAAGCTTGTATTTTTTTCCCATTGATACTGCATTTAAACTAGTCATCCCTTTTAGTGTGAGAACCCTGCTGAAAGGAAAACAAGGAATGGGCAAGGAGCAGAGATCTAGTTGCATTAGTCAGATGTATAAATTCGTGCTCTGTGCTTCTAGACACAACAGTTTTTATTCTATTATTCCAAAGTGTTGTCAATCATCTTATGATTTATTTCTTAATAGGAAGAATTTATAAAATCAGGTATCATTTACACTGTGTGGTTATATGTAACAACCTAAATATAATTCCCAGTGAAATGTAATTTCCAGCCACCTCTAACCCATCCCTTTGTTCCTTTGGTACCACCCACCCATGCTACACTTTGCTTTAGCTATGCTAGCGTCTATATTATGAACATCTGGGAGTAGGAACTCTTTGCAGTACCATACTGACTTTGTAAACCTTCAGAAAGAGCTTCAGTACTCAGCAAACTCCCGTGCAAGAGGCTTGGATGAGATGTCACTCAACTTTTTAAGTATGTATTATGATGATATAATAGCTTTATGAATCCTTCTTCCAGGCAGTGCTCCTGGTGAGTAGGTGATGGAGTTTGCATTGTACTGAAAATGATGTTCACCCCTTTTCCTGGAAGAACTTCATGCTACAGAGATTTCATTTCTGTCTTGCTCCACTATACCAGACCCTTCACCCATGAAATGCATGGCTGCTTCTTTAGTAGGGTTTGTTGGGAAAATGAACACAGGGACGTGGTCTTCCCAGGAGAGAAGAAGTGTCTGGCTGTGTTCCCTGATACCTTGCACTTGGTGTGCTGCCCAGGATCAAGGTCTGCCTGTGCTAGCCACAGTGTGGAAAACTCCAGAAGAGGAGAATAGCCTCCCATGCCCTCCTCCATCTCTGTGGGTCATGCAGCTGACCCAGCAGATGGGCTAATCAGGCAGACCTGCTAGAAAATGTAGCAATGTAAAACAAATAAATCATGGTGTGTTTGCTGCTTCAGCAAAGCCAGATGTCCCTGCACCTTCATCCCCTTTCCAGCCTCCTACTTACTCTCTCTGGTATCAGCCTTTGATTTTTTGCTGCCCTGAAGTTCTTCCACCTTCTCCTTACATTCGGGATCCCACCTGCATGTACCCTCTGGATAGCTGAGTTTAACACCCATCTGCTTTTCTATCTCTCTCCTCTAAAAGACTACGTGGAGAGGCGGTCTGGATTTAAACAGCTAAATCTGAACTTTTCTCAACCATATTTGTCCATCAGAACAGGAGGAATAATTGTCTTGTCCCTTCATGCCTGCTGCTGAGCAATTTTTCTCCATGGTTCCATGAGGTATTCATGAATGTATGAATGAAGAAAGAAAGGTGGAAGGAAGGTGAATTTCCTTGCAAGGAAGCCAGCTGCACAAAGTGAAAGTGTGTGTTTCCTTGCAAATGTTCCCATAGAAATGGGTCATGTCAAATTTACAAAAAGAATATGAAAAGGTGCGTATCTAAGATCACGAGCTCACTGCCTTGACAGAAATTTGATTAAAAAAACCATGCACATATCTCTCCAACCACACACTTGTGGGGGTCTCATGCCTGTAAAAATCTGTTTCTATTAACCTGTCACACAGATGACAGCTCATCACTTCATCCCACAGTCAGGCAGTAGAAAATTCCACTGAAGATGGAATTCCACTGAAGATGCAAGACACTGTCTTCCAAGACACTGTTCATATTTTCAAGTGAATTTAACACATTAAAAAATGGTGGAGACAACCAGCATCTTGCACTTAACCTCCGAAGATTAAGATCTGGGTCAGCTCCCATCAGTTCCCATCAGCCCTGTTGCAGAGCCACGTCTGAGCTAAGAGGTTTGGTCACACTTCTGACTCCAGCTGAGGTGGGTCAGATTTGGGGCCAGCTTTGGTCATGGAGTTTGTAATGTCATTCTCCATCCACACGGACATGAACATCTCACAGAAGTCAAAAATCTTGTCAGTTTTAAGTATTCCTAACAAGAGCTGGGTATGGACCACTTACTGAGGGGCAAACATATACATATCCATATGTTTCAAGGGGAAGAAAAATATAGGTTGATTCTGCTTGTCTGATCACCATCCCTCTCCTGCCTCTCTTGAATTTCTCACATAGTGGTGTTGCAGCAGAAAATCGCTGTCAGTCCTTGCTAGAGGGCTGCACCAGCTAGTACGAGGCGGACTTAGTTTTCCAGAGGATTACACTTGCTCCAACTCCTTCTCCCCAACCAGACTGCTAATAGACTCACTGCTTACCCAGTTACAGAGCTCCTCCCAGAAAGCTGGGGAGGTGTTTATGGCTCTAAAGTCTCAAAAGGAGGACAGTAGAATTACTCCCGCTGACTGCGCACAGGGAATTTAGAATACAACCAGCTATAATACTACTGTCCAGGCACTTCATGGTTCAAGTTAAAGAGCAAACTACCTGAATGCAGCAATACACATGTCCAAGATAAAGCATAATATTCTTTACAGAGGATTTTCCAGTGCCTTTTGTACTGAGCAAGAAGCAATTTACATGCAGTCATAATTTTACAGTATTGCTTTTTTTAAAGCAGATTGCTACTGTTTTAAGAGCTTTTGTTCTGCTTGATGATGTCACCTTTACTGTCCCAATTCCGCCTTTTAGGGGCATGTGGGGGGATCTTGTGCTCGTTAATTACTCTATAATTTTTAACTTTTCTGAAACAGAATGCCAGTGGATCAAGACTGAGACATGAATTTCTGAATTCTACTTCCCTGACTGAAGGTTTTGCAGATCCGCTGAGATGACCAAAGTAGTCGTTTTGCTTTTAAAATTCAGGAGCTCAATTCTCATATTGAGCAACATTGCTGACCTAGACTATATTTTCTTGAAGGAAGGCAAATAAGGTAGCAGAATGCGAGTGAAAACCACTCGTATTGTACACTTCTAGAGATTGGAGACCAATAATTCGAAATCATGCAGAACTGTTTAATGTTTCACACCAGTGCAGATGCTGCATTGTGAAAAAGATCAACATATTTTTCAAACCTTTCTGAAGCTAAACAAAATCAATTACATTCTGAGTCAGCAAAATTTATTTAATGGTCTGAACTGCTTAACATTTATTTGTAACACCTCAAGGTTGGCACTCAACAGGATTCAGTAAGCTTCCTAGAAATCTTTGCATCATAGAATCATAAAATCATAGAACAGTTTGGGTTGGAAGAGACCTCTAAAGGTCATCTAGTCCAACTCCCCTGCAGTGAGTGTAGGCATCTTCAACAAGACCAGGTTGCTCAGAGCCATGTATTTAAATGTTTCCAAGGATGAGGCATCTGCCACCTGTCAGGGAAACCTGTTCCAGTATTCCACCACCTTCAGATATTTTTTTCCTTCTATCTAGTGTAAATCTACCCTCTTTTAGTTTAAAACCATTATGTCTTGCCCTGTCACAAAAGGATCTACTAAAAAGTTTGTCGCCATCTTTCATATAGGCAGCCTTTAGATACCGGAAGGCCAGTATGTACCCTTGAGGGACACAGCTTGTCACCAGTCTCTATCTGGACATTGAACCATTGACCACTACCCTCTGGATGTGACCTTCCAAACGATTCCTCACCCACTGAACAGTCCACCCATCAAATGCATATCTCTTCAATTTAGAGAGAAGGATGTTGTGGGGGGGGGCAGGCCAAAGGCATACAGAAATCCAGATAGATGACATCCATATCTCTTCCCTTGTCCACTGATATAGTTACTCCATCACAGAAGGCCACTTGGCTGGTCAGGCCAGGACTTAACCTTGGTGAAGCCACGTGCTGACTAGTATCTTGCTCATAATCATTCCTTGTTATTAAGAAAATGTCCTATTGCTATGAAGAAGGTAAAAAAACAAGTGTTTTTTCCATCATGTCAGTTGTCTCCATTAAGCTGTCCTTCAAACTCTTTCTCAAGGAAAAGGTGGCTCTGTACAGCCCTTTGCCCCTTTTTAGTCCATTATTAAACCAGATGGTAGCTGGAAGCATGACAGTATATCTGCTGCGGAGGGGGTGAATAGAGATGTTTATCACTTTCATTAATTTTTTTTTTATATATCCAGTAGTTTTGCAGTTGGCATTGAGGTCTTCCACTTTGACATTGCATTATTGTTGCCAAGGTCATGCTGACAATTAGTTCAGTGGCTGAAGAGGATATGTATCTGCATGACTACTTCCATTGAAGGAAAACTGTTTGCAGTGTGACTAATGAACTGCAATGTATTGTATATGTATGCATTGTATCTATATAATGATTTTTTTAAAAGTCACTTGTGCTGCATTGCATTTAGAGTAGAGCTCAGGGTCTCATATTCAGAACTCAGCCAGCTGAAGAAACAACATTTCATTCAGAGCAGAGAGGTGACACACATGAAACCTCCTGAAAAGACCCATTTACACAATGTTAGCCATCAAATGAGAAAATTTGAATAAAGGATTTTTGCATTTTTCAGGGCCTTTTTAAGAGGGCTAGAGACTGGACTAGCTCCCTCAGTTTCCTCAAACAACTTGGGAAAAACCTCCGACTCCCACATTCCAAGTCGTAAAACACACTTTAAAGGCTTCCCTCAGAATGGCTTTGTCTTGTATCAGTGTCGCACTCATCAGCAATATGCCTCAGAAGTTTTGTTTTAAGACAGCCATGTGTTTTCATGGCTTTGGGATGTGTGAAAGGTTTGGGTTTTTTCTCACATCATAGAAGGATGTTTGAATACGGTAAATTAACTTCTGTTTATAGTTCTCTGTTGCCTGATAAGGCCTGGGGTTAAAATATATGATGTGCACTTCCAGCACTTGACTGCTGTCGCTGATTGTTGAATCATTTCCTTCGTTCACTTAAAGTTACATGTAAAGGATGAATCAAACCCAGCTGTTACTGAATTACTTGCAATTAAAGAGAAAATCTGTGAGAGTGATTGACACAACAGTTGACGGTAAAGGCTGTGGTGTACGAAGCCTTTTTACCTGTCTTTTGTATCTCACCCTTTGAGATCCTTCTAATCCAGCAAAGAATAATGCAAAAGTAACACAGGGCTGGAAAAGATCTCCTGGCTATTGAGTGGTCCTTGCTCCATTTCAGCCCCTGTGCCACATGAACTCTTTATTGCCCTACTGAGATCTGCACCTGCTCTGTTATACTGTGGTCAGATACCAGCCGCCGTCTCACAAAGCCACCATCTCTCCCTTGCAATATGATAAATGCCAAGTTCATGAGGTTAGAAAGACGATTTCCCAGTAGACTAAGAAATTACAGGAGCATCACATATAAGCTACTCAAAAGCAACAATTTAACAGACTGATAAAGAAACCCAGTGCATTTATTTCTCTTCAAAAATAAAAGTGGCAAATATTAGGTCAAACATAAAGAGGATCTGCAGGAAGGAAGAAGTATGTTAATGAGGCCAGCAATAGCCTGATACCCAGAGCAACAGAGAAGGAAGAGAGGCAGTGGCACTGTTAAAGAGGAGGATTACATTTCCCATTTGAATGAGATGATGAATTCAATAGGCATCTGACCATTGGAGAAACTGCAGAGGACAGCTGTGCTGGATTTGCTCTCATCTGGGATACCCCCAGCCGGTCCAGACCTAAAAGTGCTCTTCTACATGACTTCTGCCAAGCATTCTACACCAGGTGTGCAGTCAAAGGCATGTCACCTCCAACCATTGCGAGTAGACAAAGGGAAATTTAGACTTTCCATTCAAATTTCAGAGGAAATTTGTTTGCAGATGTATTCAGTCAGATGTGTCAAAAGTCTTCTTAGGTTTCTGATAATTAAAGTTATGCACTGAAAACAACCTGGAAATGTTTGCACACACAGAAGTAGGGACTTTCACAGCTTCAAGCAGGCCAGGTGCTACTTGGAGCTAGGGTCTTCGGGGACTCTCCATGGTGATGGCAGGGCAAGGCCAGGCAGCCTGGACCAGTTCCACCACCACAGCCAGGGAGCAGGGCACTTGGGGCAGCCCCAGCCCCAGGCACCAGGCACCTCCCTGCGGGGCGGGGCTGGAGTGGGCACAGGCTAACATGTCTTCCAGCAACGTTCAGGAACTTATCACGAGACCGAAGGTGCCTGTGGGCTCAGCCTTCACCTTTCCCTATCCCTAATGCTTTTCTAAATGACCAGGCCTAGGCTTGACTGCCATTCCTCAGGCTAGGAAACTGCAGGAAGTCCTTCAGATGAGAGGAGACAGGGTAGAAAGCATCACTCAATGGATTCTACTGTCAAGTCCTGCTTTTTCAGCATCTTCATGCAGCTGAGACACTAAGGAGCAGCAGCTCACAGCTGGATCAGAAAAGCTTCCTGAGGACCAAAGACAGGCAAAGAGACCTTCGCAGAGCTGAGTTTTGGAGGGCTAAGCTGAGGAGAAGGTGCAGTGGATGTCTAAAGTGGAGCGATGCAAGACATTCAATACTGAAAAGGAAGGATGTTAAATGGCTTGTTTACAACATGATTTCCTCTTCACTTGCAGATGACGTCAATATTTGTGTATGTGTGATATTCTTCTCTAGTTCCCTCCAACTATGTCCATTTTCTAAGTCTTAATAAACAGATTTCCCACAGTTAAAGAGGCCTAACAGGGGATGATCTGCCTGCACAGGGCACCACTCTGCGATCTGGGGCCAAACCTTGCACAGTCACTTGTGAAAAGCAGTCCTACATGTAGTGAACTCACACTTTTTGCTGCTATTAATTACCTCACAGAGAGTTTACAATTGTCTTGGTATATTTACCCGAGCCAAGTTTGTTTCTGAACACCCCTGTGAGCTCTGGTAATTGAGTATTCAAAAAAAAAGCATCAAAGACAGTTATTGATTCTGCTGTGAGGTGCCCCAATCCTTTTCCTCTGCCCTTAGATCAGCAGTAGCAAAACTAAGATTTGTTACAGAGATAAGAATTTTAGCAGGCAATCTTATTCAATCCTTTAAGGAAAGACAGAGTGTCAGAATACGATAGAATGGCCCAATTAACCTCAGCATAGTGTAATCAACTGGCAATGCAGAAGGCAAATGCTAGAAGTTCCTCTTGCAAGAAGATCATTCAATCCTCGTGGCGTGAATACCCACATTTCAGAGATGACCAGAACTGTGATGTAGGCAACTCCTTTACCATCTCTGCAGTTTAGATACCCATTTACAGAGCTTTCTTCAGCAAAATAACAGAGAAAGAGTGCAATTTTGAAACTAGCCCTCAGTCTAGGATAAATTTGACTTTTGGATATAAATAGCAGTAACACCTGCCTAACCTGAATGCTCATTTTACTTTAAACTAGTTTAATTTAAGCAGTAGAAGTTACACTTACTTTTAATGGGCAGCAGCTGTTCATTAAATTTATAATGACATTTAGATACCCTGGTGATAGACATTCAGAAATATCATATATAGAGAGACAGAAATTCATTAGCAGCATTACTGAGACGGCTTGGAAGTGAAATTAACTTGAAAAGAGACACTTGTTTCAGTTCCATCTGCAGTTTGAAAACCTGGGCTACTTTCTAAGGCATACAAGTGTGCTGCAGAATGTGCAATAGTAGTTAGAGCCTATCCTACAGAAAGTCTGAAGAGCTCACCTTGCAAAGAAACACACTCTTAGGGTTCTTCTACTAAATTATCCTTATACTACCACTGAAACCTGTATTGGCTTCACTTTCAATTATATGCAGATATACATGGACGTACAAATATTGTATAGAGATATGTATGTCATTTGCTCAGAGTCAGTAATGAGTGCATTAGAGTTTATGCACACGACAGCATATGCATGTTCAGAGGAGCTGTTCATTTCTTATGGGCCCTAGTTGTGTCATTCTGATGCCAGATGGAATATTTTTATCAACTTCAGTAGACCAAAGGTTTGACCCACACATTAGGGACTAACACAGAAAATTATTACAGAACTCTAGTAACCAAATACACTTATTCTTTTATTATTATGAATGCTGCCTCTTAATGCATTAATAGCACATTAATATCCATCACTAGTTTCTTAGCTTAGGCCTCTTCCTCATGTCAAATCCATTTCTCCTCTCTAAAAGCAGTAGTGCTAGGATCCACCTGTACCATCTTATCTACACAAATAAGTTACACATTTTACAGTCTGGAGAACTCTGCACGGGATCATTATTAAAACTGTTATTCTGACTTTCATTATTAAGGTAGCCAAGTTCAAACAAGGTTGCATAGCATGTCAGGTACTCTGCAGTGACACCTTTGCAACCTTTTCCTCTTCAGTGGGACTGCCAGATGTTATCCTTTGCATTTCATTAAGCAAATATGTTTATTAAACATAGGAAATTACTAGAACATGACTGGATCAGAAGAAATCATGTAAAGTGACAAAAAGCTTTGCTATCTTGGTTCAGCAAGGCAGAACCAACAGTCATTCCCTTTAGTAGATATGGCCTTGATGATGCAGCCTACATTTCTGTTATCTGATAGTGCTAATCAGTAGGAGCAGATCTGTAAAGTGAAAGAGTCTGAGAATCTAACATCCATACAGCACATATTGCAGGGTTTTGTTTTTCCCTTTTTCTTCAGAACAGTTCTAGTCTGGTCCCACAGACTGAAGACTGTGGCTGCAGTGTAATAGCTACACTACTAGAGAGCATTTTGCACTTTAGTTTCATGCAAAAGGAATCCAGCCCATGCTTCATGATGGGAACCAGAGCACAGCAGGTGTGAGTAGGGACATTTGTTTCAAAACACACTTCTGATCAAAAATAATGCACTAAAGTAGATAAAACCATATAAAGCAGAATTTTTATGTGTAGAAGAGGGGGCTTCACACTGGAGCTGCTCAAAGAAGAGCTGCATTTGAACAGCTCTGATGAATTAGAAACATCACACCCTCACACAGTTCTCTCTGTATAGCTCTCATTTTCCTCTGTTGAATAAATCCTCGCATGGCAGGAAACTCATTAGCAAATTCTTTGCTGAAAGTAATGCTTATGTAAGTTGAAGACAAGCACATTATCGGAGGAATGTTGTTATTAATTTGCTGTTCATTAACAGTTCACCTTGGTGACTATATAGTAAATTCTCTTTTGAAGACAACCATAAAGACTATACACAGCTGTACTTTTTGATAATCTAGTGTTCTGGAAACACTTAATTACCTTTAACAAACGTTCAGTATTTGTTTAAGTTAAGTCCCCATTTAAACTCTGTAGCACACACTTGCAGAAGCACTGGCAATCAGAGGTCCCAGAAGGCTTCTTCCAAGAAATCTATCATTGCAGAGCCATATAAAGTCCTCCTGCTGTTAAAGAGTGGCCAGGGCTGTATGTGGCCTTGAATCAGAGCTCGAGAACGTGTATCAGCTCTTCCACTGAGAACTTGCGGGAAGTTATTTTTCCAGCAGGTCAGCTGGGTCACTTGCTATGACGAACCTTAACCTGGATCATGCTTGTTTAGCATCCAATGTCATTGCAAATCCAAAACTTTGACCTTACTTCCTTCAGTCATCTTTTGATGACCTTTGTCAGAATACCTGGCTAGTTTGACTATTAATCTGAAGGCATCTTTCTTTTTACCAGATTAACAGATGGGCTTTATTGTGAGAAAAGAAGCAGTAAATGAGTAGCTCTGTGGGTTTTTTTTTTTTTTTCCAGTGGAAAAAAAAGAATTTAAATGAGGGATATCTTTCTGTACTGCATCTGTGCACTTCCCCATTTTAAGGGATATTGTGGTGGTGATGAAGACATCATCAGTGTTTTGACTACATATGCTAGCTATATGAGCTGTATCACTCACAGGATAACTACACTAGTAACAACATTGCGCCAAGATGATACGATGTAGTTCTATTTGGCTAACATAACCTGCTACTAGACAGAGTATTCTTCACTGCAGTGCTGCCATGTATTATCATAAGAAAGCCTCTTTCATTCACTTACTGTTTCTAAGAGAGAAATTGAAAAGTTCTTGTACACTGCATGTATTTCTAGGTTTTTAAAGAGCTTTATGATACTTAGGACAAAAGCACTTCCATAAATATAAGTGAGCACATTCTCATTTTCTCTGCAGTTTGCATGTGCTAATTTTTCCAGTAGGTTTGCACAGAACATGATTCTCCTTTCACTTGATTTTACCTAAGCCTGGTCTGCTCAGATACCTCCTCGCAAGTTTCACTCAACTGCTGAGAAAAGATTGATGGGAGTGACTTACCAGTTAATAATTCATTAAAAGAAAATGGCTCTTTCTCCCAAAGATCTCCTCACTTTGCCAGTCTGTAACATCAGGTAAGTGGGACATGCAGTGGTCCGCTGTTGCTGCTTCTAGTCCTGCTTCTGCTGAAGCAGAGGGCAGTGAGTACTGACCAGCAAAACCACATCAGAAACACAGCATGGTATTAACAGCTCTTGTTCATTAAGGAGAACAAAGAGCCGTATTTCAGGCTAACAGCACAACATCTGCCAAAAATCTTCAAGGAGCAGTTATAAACACAAGTGAGTACTTTGTGTGCACATGCAGGTAATGGCAAACTTCAATCAAATAACTTGGGTGAGTAGGTAGCTTTCCAAACACCTCCCTAGCTTTCATTCCGAGGCACAATGATGTGCACAAATCAGGAAGCCCAATAGCATTACCCTATGGAAATTAGTCCCCAGAGTCCAATGTTCCCTTTTCTTTCTCCAGTACCCCTAAAATGACTCCTCTTAAAACCACGACTTGTTACAGAGATAAATTCACCAGTT
Organism: Lathamus discolor; assembly: GCF_037157495.1. NCBI lineage: Eukaryota > Metazoa > Chordata > Aves > Psittaciformes > Psittacidae > Lathamus > Lathamus discolor. The sequence continues at coordinate 134,453,836 of NC_088885.1, read as the reverse complement.
AAGAAGGAAGAAATGTAAAAGCATGATGCATGGAGAAAGCTGGTAGGAAGCTCCTGGAGCTTGGTAAAACATTTCTTCCTGCCTTGTTGTCAGATCAAATTAAATATTTGTTTCAATTTTCTCTCAATAGGCAGAAAAGATTTGAATGCGTTCAGCTTTGAACTACTGTTATTAATGCTAACAGGGGGGTAGATACACAAGGAATCTTAGCTGCCCCCCAGCCCTCCGATCTATGGCCCTGGGGATGGAGCCCAACCAGCTTACACAGGCTGGAAATAGTGCAGTGTTTCTGACAGAGATATGCAAAATCTGGTACTCCAGGGAAAAGCCACCCTAATTCATCAAAACAGAAAAACGTTTCCTTCAGGTTCTCGCTATTTGTGACTCTTAAGTCAAAATCGTTTATGACACAGGTAAGCACCTAGGTTCACAGGGAAATGGAGGTGACCTTTCAGGCATCATTGTTGCACCAGGCAGTCTTCTTCTAACTCCAGGTGTTACAATGGGCATTGATTAATGCTGAGCTGGTGCCACAATATTCCTGTATCTTGCTCTGTTTGTTTCTTTCCTGAAATGATCAGGAAACAGCCCTTTCATTCAAAGCTCTGATGGGTATCTGCTTCCCTTGTTGGTGTCAGCAGCTATCTGAGATGCAGAGATTTGCATTTAGCACCTGCTTTTGTCCTAATGCAGTTAAGTCTGAGGATGAGAGGGCCCCGTCTGTGCATCTATAGGCTCCTTTGTGGTCTGCAAGAAAGGTGTTCATTATGGCATTTATTATGAACGCCATAAAAGCCATTCATTTCTGCATGGAAGACGGGGACAAACAGTTTCACTGGCTGGTGGCTGAGGATGCTCATCTGGGAGAGACGATACCTGAGCACTACTGACTATGTGGTTTATATCAAGTAATTTTCAATAAAATACTACCGCAGATAATCTGAGGAGTTAATTTTTGGGAATGTTTAGGAATTAAAATGGGTTGCTGAAAGGGTTTCCCATGTAGTAGCTCCTGTAAATGTCTCAGCAGGGCCATGGCCAGGGCAGCACTGCATGCTGGCTGGCATAGCTTGCCTGGCTTCTGTGGTTCCCGCCAGAGCTGCAGAAACAGCTCGTTTCTCCATATGGCACTGAACCACGTGGCACCAACACATTCATTACTTCTTCATATAGAGGACTTGCTCTGAAGAGTTTTGCTTCCCACCTGACATTAATAAAGCTGACATCCCGTGTCCTTACAATTAAAAGCAGCTGTGCTGCAGCAAGAGTGGGACCTGAATTCAGAGTGTTTTAATTCTGAGCAAATATTACAGAAATAGTCAGGAGTCTTGACTCTGCAACCTGCAGTTGGACAAGTAACTCCATTATTCAAGGCCCGCCTGGACAAGTTCCTGTGTGATGTACTGTAGGTTACCCTGCTCTTGCGGGGGGGTTGGACTAGATGATCTTTTGAGGTCCCTTCCAACCCTTGGGATTCTGTGATTCTGTGATTAGCTTAAACACATAAAATAACACCCACAAGAATGTAGTGAAGTTTTCCATTTTTAGGGACTGCACAGTTTTGAAAGCAGCCCAATGCACTTTCAAATCAGGTTTCTTGTAGCCTTACAGACACAGCTAGCTTAGCGTGTCATGGAAAAACAAGGTGGACTTTAACAAAAAAACCTTTGTCAGCCATTACAGTTTTCCCACTACATTTCTTTATACCATTTAAAAGGGATTGACCTTTTTTCTTTTGTATTGGTCTTCTGTTCTCACTGTGTCGCACAACTGAAAGATCTAACATCCTTAGCTTCTAAGGTATTCATTTTCACCAAACTACTCCAAGAAGGAAAATAATGAGTGGGAAACTGAAGCACCAGAGCACTGAAGAGCTCCAAGAGCCATTCAGGAAGTTAGTTCAGGGAGCACTGAGCCCATACAGACCTCCTAAGTTTAACACCAAGACCTCAGCTATTCAATCATCCTTCCTTTCAATTGCACCATTTTACCTGTCTGGAGATCACTTTCACACGATAAATCTGTTTAATCATAAAAATACTTATATACATTGTCTGTTAATTCATAACAAGATAAACAGGATATTTTTACCGAATTATGGTCATTCCGTATGAGGTATTTATGAATACCAGGGCTGTAACTCCTTATTCAATAAAAAAGATATGTATTCATTTGAATGAATGCAAATAAGGGCCATTGATTCCTTTGACCCCTTTAATTCATTAGCCAGGCAGATTAGTTTTTTAGATAAAGTTGAAGGGAAAAAATACACCCAAGGTGAATTTTGAAACAACTGTGTCAAACTGAAACTGATCCTAGAGTGATCCTTATCTGCAAACTACGGGATATTTGTTCCTTTGAACGTCAGAAGGATAAAATCAGTCTAAAGTCTCATGTTAGCAACTGGCAGCCAGTTAAGAGCACTGCACCTGAGAACAGGCTTTACTTTTTCGACCATAAAAGTAAACTATGTGTCTTGCCATTCTACCACTTAGGTGGTAAAATACTTTGAGATTGTAAATTTCTGAGTTTTCCAGTCTGTAAGTATACAATTTTTAATGGGCTAATACTTTACTTAAAAGCAGTCCTCAGTACGGACTTTGTAACAACCAGGCACTGCATCATTAAATATTCTGACCTTTGTTTCCAGGACTGGGAGCTGGGCAAAAAGCAGGGACACGAGGTTCTTACAACCCAAATGGAAATTTTCAATGTGCTTGGTCTGGTAGGTCCACCCTGGTCCCAAGGGCTCAAACAAGGCTGGCTGTATTATACGATGATGGGCCCTTTAAAGTATTTCTCCTCAGAATCTGGGTGGCTACATGGAGGTATATATAGAGAGAAGACTTAAATGGGGCAGCTACAGAACGAGGTTTTCAAATAAGCTTGCAAAACTTTTGAGGATTGTTTTAACACAAGGCAAGCCAGGAGCCTGATTCCAGAAAAAGGGAAGCTCCTATACCCTGGTCTTCACTCATCACAGTGTGTGAAGTATTCACTGGGGTGTGGGAGCTGGGATTATGCTCTCCTCTGCCCATGAGGATTTGAATCCATGGTGCCTCACGCTTTTTAGGGGAGGAAAGCTCTCACTTTCAGGTTATCACATATTCTTGGGGGTAGAGAGGAGAAAGAAAGACCACTTGCTGTTCTTCCTCTTGGAGACGCTTATTTTATATAGGATTGTTAAATTTTAATTGGACAGAAGATAAGCATTACTGTCTAGATGCTCCTCTGGGCAAGGGGACACCCGTGTCGGTCCTGTCTCTTGTTACTACCTGAACAGCAGTGGAGCGGGGATGGGAAACCAGGTCTCTGCTCCGGCTCTCTCCTCCCACTCAGGTGAGCGCCCCGCTGCCCAGTGATGCTCCTTTTCAGCTGAAGGGCCATGCAGCTACACAATGCAATGCCAAATGGCTGCAAGGGGAGGATGCAGGAGAGCCCCAGCCTGCAGTACCCCACTGTCTGCTCCTAGAGCACTCAGCCCTGTGACTGAGTACACAGGCAGAAAGGAGAGGGTGAACCTGCTCTTGCCACTTTGGGAGATGCAGGAAAAACACACAGAGAGGTACAAATCCTGAAGTAAGACGCTTCACCAGGGTCCACAGGAGTTGGAGTTCACTGGAGTCCAGAGCAACTGGAGTTCTTCTGGGAATCATTCTTCCCTCCCCAGCTAAACATACCCCTCACTAAAGGAAGAGGGATTTGAGGGACACAGAAATAAGGAAAAATGGCATCTAGGGCTACACTAAGAGGTCTCTCATCCTGGTACATGCAGAACTAGGGTCTGAGATCTGGAATTCAGCAGGAGGCCTGACAGTCTCTGGATAAGGGGAGTCAGGGCAGAGGACCCATGTGCCACAGACTGATGGTTGCATTATGGTCTACTCTAGACATCAATAAAAACATAGCTTTACTTTCTTGGTTATTTAGCTCTGAATCACCCATGAAAATGGGAAAATATTCCTTGAAAAATATACCTGTGCTCCTTATAATCTCGTTTTCAAGAGTGAGTCATAGATCCAAGTGACTTCAAGATTCTTTGGTTATACAGAAGAAATGAAAGACGAAAGGTTCCTGTGGATAATGAGAATTTGTCGCAACTATGGTATACCTGGCTGTCACCCTGCAAGCCCTGGCAACAGGATTATGAGCAGGCAGAGGCAGCATGGCAAGAGCTCTGGTGTTCTTCATCAGATGCAGACCACCAGTAAGAAGCTCACTTATAAAATAACAATTTAATTCAACCCTGTGTTAAGCAAATACACTGGAACTATTTCTATCTACTATGTAAATAATGAACTTCGTGTCATGTGTCATAGAAGACTGATTAATCCTTTCTTGCATTTTATATTATCCAAGTGTACTAAATATGAAAGTGTCTTGGATGACTTCAAGAGGTACCTATGGAAACATTGGGACAAATCTGCACACCACCATCCTCCACACAAATGCATTTCAGGCTTTATTAAAAAAACCCTCTGGATAAAACAGGATTCTTTCCTTCCAGATCAGACTTTTGCTCTGCAGGCAAATTCATGCTGATGCATTTAAAACAAAGTGTTTCTAAGCTTTGTCTGCATGCAAATGCAGAAACGTGGGGTTTGAGGGAAATGAGGCACACTCACCACTCTTGGAGGCATATTTACCACAGGAGCCAAAATGTTGAATATCGACCCTACAGGTCTTGAAGCTGTAGATGCCAGGATATTACAAATAATAGCAACTAATGTCGAAGTCATTCCTACTGTTCTCTACCTATGAATTCCCTTCCTTTAGATAAGATTATCTTTGCTCTACAGGAGCAGTTCTTCCTTCCCAGATCCATATGTTTTTAGCACAAGTGGGAGCAAGAAACTGGACAACCCATTTACAAATGGGTTAGTCACTAATCCAACAGCAAATGCAGACTACTATGCAATAAACAAGCTTAGGTTTCAAGCCATTAACAAATACATAACTTTAAGTCAGAGACCTCCTGGCACTGCTCATCACTTTAATGAGGAGGCAGTTTGGTGTGTTTTCTGCCCCCCTGACCTGGGGGTTCGCCATTTTCCTATCCTCCCCTACTTGTCCTAGCAATCATTAGAGCTGCTGAAGAATTTTTCTAATTATTGAGTCATTTGCTCATCTAACCCAGCCACCTTGGTACACAGAGGTGCCATGAGAGTTGTCAAACTGATTTTGCTCAGTCCATGCATCTCCCCAGTACGCACAATCATCTGGCAGCCAGATAAGCTGGCATTAGGGCTGCTTTCTATGAAGAATACAGAGCCAAGCTGGAGGAGCGTCAGGACAACAGTTACTGGGACTCCTTCCAGTACTGTGAGATTTCTTGGGCATGGTGACCTGGTACTGCCTTACTGAGGTAAGTCTGCAGGAGTTGATAAAACAAGGGTATTTCCTGCTAAAAGCTTAAGGGACCTCTCTCCTTACTCTCCTCCTAATTAAAATCCTGAGGAAAAAAAAAACAAAAAACAACAGGCAGTAATTAATTTTATTCTTTTCAGGCAGCCACAGAAACTAACAAATTTGAAACTAACAAGTTTTGTTAGTTTGTTTTCATTAAAAAAGAAAGAAAGAAAAAAAAGCCAGGGGCCCAAAGCCAGAATATCCTGATCATGCACAAACGTTTGCTTAGAAAAGGACCCAGGTCCAAAAGGAGATAAAAGAACTCCAATCAGGAAAGCTGATAATGGAGATTGAAGCAGAGCTGCATGTCCCTAACTAGCATGATTAGGTGACTAGCACTCCTTGACAGCTAACATAATTGCATTAGCAATGATTTAACTCACATTTTTATAAATGCTACATACTGAAAGGCATTAGAAAGACTTCAGCATTAACAGTTGTACTCGATGATTTTAAAGGTCTTTTCTAACCTGAATGATTCTATGAATCTGTGAATCTATGATTGTCAAGGAGAACTACTAAACCAATTGCATCAAAATCCTTTGATGGTTCCAAATATTTCTATATTCTATTTTATTCTATTCTATTCTATTCTATTCTATATTCTATTATATTACAGCCACTCTCTGACTGCTTTCTCTCTGATTTAAAACAATTGACTCTATAAAAAACGTGTATGCTACCAAGGAAAGGAATGAGAAATCTTACCTGGTAAGGATAACACCTACTAACAATAATAGAAACCTATATTTAGGTTCTGTCACTTCATGCCTGGTTAATCTGGAGAGCATGTCCGGGAGAGCAACTGGTGTTAACCAGTCTGACAGTGTGATGCCTGCAGCAACACAAACTCGCTAATCTTAAATTTAAAAAAGATCTTCACCGAAATTCAAGTTAACTATGTCTGACCTGACTAGTTTTATCTTAGACTATTTGCTTTATTTTGTCTCCTCTCTTTTGGTGGTGGCAAGATTTGACCCTAATTTGATGTCTTGATCATTACGTAGCCAGCATTGTATTGTAGAGACTTGTATAGACTTTCTAAACTAACAGTTTGAGCTCAGTGGAGTTAAATGAAACAGCAGACACTTATATTTGAAGTCTCTCCAGGCCCAGTTATATGCATGGTTTGGTGGCCCTTGCAGTTGAAATCATAAATTACCCATGGTCCCAACCAAAAAACTGTTTTTATCCTACTTAGGAGATTTAGGAAGAAGTTCACCCTCCCCCAGCTTCAGCTACAGTACATACCATAAAAGATCCTACAACTGATGATGATGATAATCTTTTCTGTCTGCCAGAAAAAGTCTTCATGAAGTGATACTGAATGTCTGCAGCTTCCATTGCTTTGATAGGGTATGTGTGTAGAATTTTGGAAAGTCGTAGGATGTGTTCATCAGTGCCTAGATATAGGCTTTGGAGCCTGATATAAATCTCTAAATTGGATTGTATCAGGCAATCTGACAAAACAATACATATTATTCTTTTGCCAAATTTTCCTACTCTTAGGTGAAAGAAAGATCCATTTGAAAAACTGAGCTGCAAAGTGCTACATTTTTACTTGTTTTCTAATATTTGCTAACAACTTTGGTTCAAAGCACAGAAAATCATGTTGGACATTCATGTAGCTTACATTACTAATAAACTTACTCAACCTCAAGAGACCTTCAAAGATTTCTGTATCACAACATCAGGACTTAGAAGCACAAAACTTTTCCTCTCTAAGAAAGTTTCAACCACCAAAGAAATGATGGTTTTAATTTGCCTGAATTCAAGCAGAAAAATGTAACTCTTCCAGAAGCAGTCTTAGGGTATTTCTTTATTATAGAAATTAGCTTTAATTGAGTCATGGAATGGTTTCATTTGGAAGGTACCTTAACTTTGTCCCCTTTGTTTTTTAAATAAACTTTCAAAAATTAAGATCCACACTATTTCGTTTTTCTCATGATATAAGATATACTTTCAGCAGCAACACTCCTTGCTGGCATGGGAGGAAGTGAACATTACCTGGTCTTTCAGCTCCTGCCACCAAAGGCCTAGCCAGCTCCTCCTCGGCACAGGACACTAATGGCCATGTATATAGGTTTCTGCACCCACCAGTGATATGGGCCCCCTGTTTGTAAAACTAGCAAGCTGGCCAGTTAGTTCAAATGAATGCAACATTCTGCTTCCCAAAAGCATACTTCTTTTCATATACAGCTTTTGTGACCATTGTGACAGAGGAAGGAGGAATAAGGCCCAGGAGCTATGGGTCAGGGTACATTACAATCAGATTAGCTAATGAAAAAGACATTCTCAAAGTTTAAATACCTTCCTACAACTTTCAAGACTGTCTGCAGACCCATCCCAGATTGAAGGAGTTCTTTCTTAAGGAACTTCTTCAGTTCTTTCTTTCACTACGGATAAGTGCAAAAATCCTGCTTGAATTCAAGATCCCCCAAGGGGGTCACCTCCAGTGGGATTTCCTGAGCCATGCCTTCCACATGCAAGTCCCAGACACTTCCTAGTTGCCAACATTTTAGGAACATGCTGTCGCCGTGTGCTTGTGCCTTACTGGTTTTCAAATATGCAGACAAAGAAGATCATGAATGGTCATTACCGGTGATCTCCCCTTGAAGAAATCACCATTAAGAAAGCTTCTGCCAACTTTGTGGCCTGAAGAATCCAGCCTGCCCACTACGCCATCCTGTGAAATCAAAGCCTCCTCCCACTTTCTTGAATAGTATCTGCTTTGCACATTAGTTTTAGGAACAGATGACCTTGAAGATTTATGGGTAGCAAGAGGGAAGAATATGAGTCCTGTGTGAGAAACTAGAGAAGGTCTGTGTACTATGGCTTTTACACCAACTTGCAAATCATCGGCAAGCCAGACATAATGTTCATTGTTGCTGAGTTAAAAGAAGCCACACCCTGGCATCCAGGAAAGAAATGTGGTTTGCAGTATTTAATAATACACCTCCAGGTTACTTGAAACATTAAAGATTAAAGATTAATCCTGCTCTATGAACTTGGCTTGTCAGTGGAATACATAAGGTGTAAAGGATTGTTTTAAGTCTCTAGAAAAGAGCTGGAAAGGCTCACTGAAGTTAGCAAACTCTTTTCAAAGGTAAAGGCTTTAAGTGTTTCAAAATCTTAAGAGCAGCCATGCAAACCATTCCTAATTCCTCCAATTATCTGTACCCTAGATATTATCACGGAGGGGATGAGTCAGCCTAAAAGGTATGTAGGATATTCCTGAAATAAAAAGAATAGCGCAATTTTGAACGGAAAATCAGAATTAAACTGCTCTTAAGCATGTGGCGTACCCACAGAGAAAGCTTTTGGTTAGTCAAGCATAAGCTCCATAGGGCAAATGCAGGACTTGATGGAGTCGAGTGCCAGCACAGGTATTTACTTTCTGGCATGTCTGTCCTTCAGTTTGCAGAATGACTTCAAGAGCAGTTACTGGAGCTCTGTCTGCACCAAAATGGAAGTAGCTTGTCTTTGCATATATGGCTGTTTGTTACCCCATACAGGTGGAGGGAGGTTAATCTTTTCTTGGGGTCTCCTTCAGGTCTAACACAGACTCTGTCAGTCTCTAGTGTAGCTGGTGTTAAGCTCACATGTTTTACTATTTTTCAGTTGGTTTATTTGGTTCTTTGTGGCTTTCTGGGAGATTTCCCTCTACACATTCTGGGCACAGCTTCACATATTGTTTCAGGCTGCAGAAGATCTCATTTTGAGGTGACAGCTTTTATCTGCCACTTTTGCCTTCCAGGCTTTTCCATGGCACAGAGCCAAGTTCTTCCTTGCCCTCCTCCAGACTGTGGGAAGAGTAGGGACATGAGAAGCAGAGAGCCAAAATAGTAATTCTGAAACGAGTGACTGAATATAGCCAGCAAGGCACTGCTGAAAAGCTGTGGGAAACCTCTGGCTAGTATTCTTACTCCCAGTAAATCTGAGACAGGTTCACTGCAGACAAACTGGCACACGGGAGCCAGCCCAGGCACCTGAACGGGTGGGATTTCCATGATCCCTACTGCGGTTAATGGTGGATCACAAGGAAAAACTGTTCAAAAGTCCTGCTTGTGGAAGACAAGAGGCTTTCTGCGAGTGCCCCTGTGCTTCTCTCACAAACAGATGGGGGACTAGAAACCCAGAGCTGAGGTCAATCTTGTGTTGCAATTAGGTGAGATTGAGAGAAAAACACCTGGTCAAGCAAGTTTGTGCCCTGACAGGACAGAGGTCATCTGAAGTATTCATGCCATATTCTTCCTGTATAGTGGAGAGCAAAACCTGATCAGTTGGTACGTCAGCAACATGTGCTTTTTCCTGTCATTGTTTTGTTTAGTTTGTAGCTATTTAAATACAGGGATTTGGAACTAGATGATCTTAAGGTCCTTTCCAATCCTAACTCTTCCATGATTCTATGAACTCTTCCTGATGTACATTGCTCCCATGTGGTCAAACTGGCAGGCTTGCTTCTAGTGGCAACTTCTAGTCCTTAGCTGAGGAGAGAAAGCAAGCTCCCAAAACTCTTTTCGTAGCAGGTACTGAGTACTCTCAGTCACTGATGAGAAACAATGCAGCAGGTTGGACTGCACAGCCCTTAAATTTCTGCTCGCACCCCACAGCACAGGGCACAGGGAGAACAGCCTTGAAATCAGGTCGATCTCAATCAAGAAGTAACAAAGAACTTTGTGAGTTTGGAAAGAGGGCTGTGAGGCTAAAGTTGTAAACTGATAACAGGTTGGACACACTGCACTGTTGTGTTGTGAAAGCCTAATGTTTAGCTTCTGTTTGCTTTAACTTGCTAACATTTTCCATTCTCTGGATGTTGTAAATGTCACTTCTTTCCACAATCACGAGGTCAGGCCCTGATCTTTGCTCAGAAAAGGGTCCAGCTCTCATATCAAACCTGCTCATCATAATTTTACTGCAAACCTTGGACAATCTTGGTAAGTGGTTATGTCACAAATTGTTGGACCTAAAGCTTCTAGTCTTGAGCACTAGTGCAGGCAGGTAGAATCGATTGAATTTTTAAATGAAACAAAATAAATGCTTTTAATGTATCGTTTACAAGCTTCCAAGCCACTGTGCTTATCAGATGTTGAAATCATTTCCAGGAGCTACTTAGAAGTAGCTGTCAATTCTCTTTAAAAGTGGTATCCCTCAGAGAATTAATAAAGGGATTCCTTACTAAAGTTCTGTTTTCTGATCTTGAACTCATCTACAAAGTAAATTATTTAAATATTTAAAAACATTAAACATTTGGGGTTTTTTTAATAGATCAGAGGGATGGAGAATACTGTTAGCAAGTCTGCCTCCCTGATACAATGTTCTATTTTTTTGATAAAAACACACATTTTTTAATCTGTGGATAAGAAAGGAGATAAGCAGATGGATAAGCAGCTGAGCTGCAGTTGTTGGAATTTTACACAGAAAAAGTAAAGAGCTGCATGCCTGATTCTCTGGATTCCCAGTTGCAGTGATCATGGACCACACAGATTCCTGTCCACACCAACAACTCACACTGCTGTGCAGCAGCATGCAGTGACTGAAATCTTTATTACAACGGCACGTACGTCATTTTTGCTGAGCTAGGCTTGAGCTCAGCAGAGTTGAAAGATGAACCTGTTCACCTTATAATATCATTTGCTTTATTTATTGTTTCTTTCCATATTACCCTTTGAGACTCTCACCATGTAATTTTACAGCTTTGAAGTGGTATGGGTTGACCTATAACTGTAATAAAAGAATTTGGAATGAGATAACAGAAGTTTTTCCATTATTTACAAAAGGTTGAGGCTACTTATTAAAGACTTTCATATTCCATAACTTTGATAAAATTAATACTTCTTCAAGGAACTGTTACATCGTGGTAGACCCTTGCAGTGCACAGGTTGGACAGGACAGGGCTGGGCTGTGAACTCAGACAAGAAAATCCTCCAGTTTAACTTTCTAATTCAACCTTTCTGAGGAATACCACTTCCTAGTTACAAATTAACAAACAGTATGTTTCCATCCTGCCTAACGACTCTAGGACACAGCTTCTGTTTCTTGTGATTCATGCTCTTCTTAAAGAGCATCAAGTTCAGCTAAGAGGATGCATGGAGAGCAGAGGGAAGCATTTTGCTACCATATCACCCCCAGGGGACTGACCCACAATGCCATTTCACTTGGACCCCATCACATCTCACACAGCTCTGAACCGCACCCCCCAGGTCACACAATCAGCTTTGCCTCCATGTAAAACAATGCCCTATAGATGTGCCTGGGCTGCAGAGCAGGTGTGCCCCAGGGTGCACCCCGCAGCCCTGGTCCCCCACTCACCCGAGCTGCGGTGCCTGTGGGTGTACTCTGGAGTTTCCTTTCAGCTGTCAGCTCGAGTTTCTTTGCAAAACAAGTCAGTGCTCAGGAAGTGAACTGGGACCACTGACACACAGCCAGCTCTCCTCCTGTTGTGGAGACAATGCTACTCCAAAGCATGCATACTGCTCTGTAAGCTAGCCCAGTCTTAAGATCTCCAGGATGGGTAAAGTGAGTGCCCTAAATACTCAGAAAGAGCTAGGAGATCTAAAATCCTCCACAGAGACAGGCAATCCTCCTAAATTAGGATCCTAAATTTCCAGCAGGCTCCCAGTGTCTCATAAGATGGGTCTCTGAAAGCTTCAGTAGCCAACCACAAACACTGTGAGTAATTAACTACTTGCTAGATGACTGAACTATGCTGAATTTGCTTGGAATTGCATTAAAATATATGTTATACAAACAGTAGGAATATAATAAAAATCCAGTCTGGCACATAGCAACAACATAAACCACTGAAGATCAAGAACAGGACGAACACTGGTTTTAGTAAGCAGTGGACCAGACTCTCAGAGGAGGCACTGGGTCCAGGGACCTGCAGCCCATGCCCACTCAACCCATGCCATGCAGAGAGCCCAAGGCAACAGCTGAAGATTTCCTCATGCCAGGGGTAGCTTTGGCTGTAGCAGTAACTTCACAGCACCACACACCCCACCTATGTGAAGGTATTATGGCACTGCAGCAGGTGGGTGAGAGGAGCTGCTTTTCCTGGCAGCTGCGTTAGGTCATCCCCAAGCTGCTTTCTCCTGGTATCATTAGGTTATCACTGAGGCTCTTCTAAATCTCATAGTTAGGCAGGTATTTGCCTGCAGAATACAAGAATAAACACAGTTAAGCACTATATTGGAAAATATGGGACTAAATACAAGGATACTACCTGGTATCAGTTTTGCTCTTCTTGGCTTCCTAGGTGGTCTGTAACATTGTGGAGTATCAGGGAGTTCCCATCCACCTCAGTTGCTTTGCCAAGTGGCTCTGATACATTGACACCCCAGTACAGATTTTCATGCATTTCTAGCACTAACATATTGTTGGACTCCTTCAAACGAAAAAGCTGGTCCCCCATGCCTGAAGCCACAGGCTGTCACGCTCCCTGCCATTGGGAATTGCTGGGCTGGAGGGACATGCCAGGTCATCGTTGCCCTCAAGGCCTGTGCTGGGCATCCACTTGGTCTTTGAAGAAAGGGAGCTGCAATGTGAAGAATTAAATGTTTTGGTGGCTCCGAGGATCTTAGAGAGTGGGAAGACATGGCAAGCATGATTGCACGGACTTTGGGCCTTCTCACACTTAGGAATCTGTTGTTGAGCATTGCCTTATCATTATGCTGCTCCCTGGAAAGCTGTAGATGAGACTTTAAGGGTATAAAATAGGTAAAAAAGATATTAATTAGGCCCTAAATTCCCCTGTCAGAAGGTTAAGGCTTGGGATATGCTGCAATCTGAATTTACAAAGTGGCTCACCAGTTTGCAGTTTGTATTGTAAAATACATTTCATATCATTAAAATTATTTCAGACAGTTCTGTCTGGTGCATGAAAAATGTATTTCTAGAAAATGCTGTCTTTGAAAAATAGTGAAGGCTCATGTAAATTACAATTTACATAATGTATTTCCTGTGCAGATTGTGATTTACCATAATGACTATATAAACCAAGGCCAGCTTAAAGTAGAGTGTGCACTTCAGTGCTGCATTTTCTTTTTCATATTTGAAGAACACAAATACTGATTGAAATGTAGATACAGAAAAGTAAGCAATAAATTATCCTGTAGAATTATCCAAATATTTTGAAAAGACACATTCCTCAACCACAGACAGTTCTACTTGCTGGCACTTGCACACAACTTGAAGCTACCTTCTAGAGCCCAGTGCTACTTCTGCCAATCCTGCTACAGCCTAAACCAGCTACCAGCACTGTTCAAGTCATTCTGTCTGGTTTATGTGTCAGGAATAAGTCTGCGGATCTTATGTGAGTACCTGGATCAAAGGTTTACCTGAGGAAATAAAAAAGTCATCCAAGAGATTTGGTTTCCTAGGATCACTTTAATAAAGCACTGTCTCTTAACTATCATCTGGTCTGTGCATCTATCACCATTAAGACTGACATGAGAAGGAGTCTGTACAGGTACAGGTGTTTGACCTTGTTCAGAATTAATATAATCTACGTGTCTTTGCTCCTACAAAAGACTGTACCTACTGGCTTTAAAATATTTGATACTTACATGGTTGGGCTCAAAATGAAGGGTGAGTCTGCTTTTTACATTTGCATAAGAGATCTTGAAGTCTAAAATCTGGTCAAAACCTTACCCATCGTTCCAGTTGTGTTTTACAGGTATGTGTTTTAATGTAGGAATATAGAAGAGCGTAACAGAGACCTTCTCCATATCTGACAATCATGAAAAAGGTAAAGTTAAAATCTAGGGAATCTCTTTTTGCAAAATGCTTTACTATGATGGTTTTTACAGGAAGGCAGGACTGTAGTAAGCAACAGCAGCTAAGGACCAGCATTCTTTTTTACTTCTCTCAAGAATGACTGAACTGCTGATCATCACTAAGCATCAAATGGGAAAGAAGATGTTGATAAGGGAAATCCAGCCACAGCTCAGGATCACACATGAATTTGGCCCATCAGAAGAGAGGTGACATATCTATCCCTTCCTTTGATATATCTTCTGATGGTGGACTGAGAAAATAACTTCTGATGTCCCTGCAAAGCATTTGTGTTGTTCATACAGGACATTCTCATTTGAAAGTTCTTACATTTGTGTCTCTTTTGGTCTCTGCTCATCAAAATTGAGTTTGTGATGCTTCATATGATGCTGAAATATTGGTGCTTTCTGACTGAGCATTACTTATGCTCTTATTTCTTGGTTTTGTTTGGATTGCTATTATAATTGACATATCCACACATCTTGAGAAACCCTTGGGATACTACAGCTAGATGCCCTTGAGAGTGTGAAGACAGAAGTCTGGTAGTCAGACCTAGGAAGTTTCAGAAAACCCACAAACAAAAATTTATTAATGAAAAGTATTTGAAGAACAGCTATGAACAATAAATGTTTTCAAAGAAAATCATAGTCACTGACTCTGGGTCATGGACACGGCTGGTTTCAGTGTAGCGTTTCTGACTTTTGTCAGATATGGATCTGGCTCATTTTTTGTAAGGAGATCTTAGATCTAGCTAAAATGAATGACAAGGCTTAGGCTTCTTAGTGAACAAATTCATTAGTCAGTGTGTATATATGCATATCACCATACATATAATTTCTGAAAATATGAGTAACTTTGTCCTTGTATAAAGCCCTCTAGAGTCACTGGTAAAAAAATCACATGGACTTTGTTGGGTTATGGATCACATCCTGTATGTATCTGCATTTTTAAATATTTTCCAGTGCCTCTTCTTTCAGTGGAAATAGCTTCTTGGAATCAAAATGACCAGTTTCTGATTTAGTTTTGCATAAGAAGCAGAGTCCAGTGGGATTAAATATGAATGCTGGCTTGGTAATTCATTAATCATGAAAATATGGTGTGCAGTTAGTTATATAAGTGATTATTTTTGCATGGAAATGCATGCTAGTTTTATGCCTGTGCAGGATCACCTCAAGTGCAGCAACAGGAACATACAAACCCATTCACCTCGAGAACTGTTTTACGAAGAATGCACAAAGATACATAAATGCACTGTAGAGAACAATGATTTTGTAGATGCTAGCATAATGAGAGGTCAGTGTGTCCAAGAGTCCTACCCGCACATGACTACAAACGTTCCTGGTGTGGAGCATATTTTGAAAGTTCCTGGGAGACTTCTTTCAAACCCTCCTGGCCACATATGACCTATGTAAAACATTTTATTCTGAGGACCTCTGAAAATGTAAACATTGCAGCTCCTGTTCATTTAAAAGTCTGAGCAGTCAGACAAACAAGGTTGGGCAAATAATGCTGAATTCTTCTCTCCCATTCAGCTAAAGACTTCTGGGTCAGAGAAAAGTAACAAACATAAGATTTGATGTACCAATGGAAATGGTGCGTGCAGCGAGTAACAGATCAACATAGGATGCGAGTGAAAGGGCTGTTGAAACAGGTTCAGTACTCGGTTTCCATTTGTACAGGCTTGCAGGAAGCTGAAATTCTGCACTGGACAAAGTAATCCAATATGCTCGGCAAATGTAAGAAGTTGCCTCACTGGCACAGACCTCTTCTATCTAAAAACGATGGAAATGCCATTTCCACCTTTGTCTTCTTCCAGTGTCCTTGCGTCACTGGCACCCCATTGTCTTTCCCAAGCACAAAGGATAATCCCAGGTTCAATTCACTGTGCTTCCACTTAACACTGCCAGAGCTGTGTCATGTCTGTGCTCCTGGTAAAAAAAAAAAAAGCCTCATGAATCCTCTCTTGTCATCATTGCTACTTTATGGAAACACATTAGTTTCAGATTTTTATTTTCAAGACAAGATGTAGTCAGATTATAGACATTTCAGGATATGGCTCCCGCTGAAGTCTACTACCCTGAGAAAGCCATGCCTGAAAATCAGTTCCTAGATGGGGAATTGACGCAGTTGTGATTTTTTATATATTTTTTTACATGAGAAAGCCTGATTGGAAGGAATTATTTTCCATTTCCTCAGTCCTTTTGAAAATATATAATGATGTTTATGGCTGTAAAACTATTATGATTATTTTTCACTAATACAAATATTTTTAACTGGAGGGATTAATGATCAGATTCTTGTGTCTTCCATCTCAGCTGCTGCTTTGTTCAGCAGCTCAAGAAACAGACCACCATGATGTACCTCTTGTAGAACTCACAGCTAAAGAGCAGCAAAAGAATGAGAGAAAGCTGCACATAACAGGTGGAGAAACAGGAGAATGGAAAGATGGAGGGAATCAAGTATAATGTCTCATGATTACTTAATCGCCATGCCCACATCTTGTTCCATAATGCATACAAGATTTCAGCCACCCAATCTACTGAAACCCCTCCCAGGACATGTCAGCCTCTAACTAAGCATCCACCTCGCATCCTGCTGGGTCATCCATCCCCCTTGGCATCTTGCTGTCTTCTGCTCTGTGTTATCCAAGCAGGTTTTTATCCTTGCACTGTACCTGAGTCTTAACGTACTATTGTCCTACTGTTGCTTATGTCAGTCACTTAAGATGTGGTGATTCCTGGGTTTCATAGTTGTTCTCATTCCCCCACCCTTACTGTACCACCTACTGTATTTGGCACTGTCCTGTCAACAAACCACCTTGGCCATCAAACTATGATAACTCGATGTAGCATGTGAGGGATATTGCCGGAGAGAGAAAAGCAGCTTCCGTGTTTCAGAGTACCCAGGTACCTTACTAATTAAAATGAGCCATTCCAAAAGGGACTGAATAGTTATTACTAGCACAATACTGTATTAGCCTGTGACAGAAGGAAGGTTTTTGGTAAGCAGCTCGATCACCTCCCACAAACCCACTGATGTAGGAGGGCAAGTCTCTAAAGCTTGTCTACCAAAAAACATTCCTGCCCAATCAGAAGCAACTGTGGTCATGTCTCTCACACCTCCGCATGGGGAAGGAAAGAGATAACTAATGAAGCCTTCCATACTTACCTGATGGAATGAAATTACCTGCTAGGACAGTATATTTAAAGTTAGCTATCTGCAGGTCTGGGCTGGGGATGGAGCCATGAAAAATGGATTCCTTGCATGCTACATGATGTGTATACAGCTGTTTTATTCCGGGACATCCTGCAGTGCTATTAGCCATGCTCTGACCTCCAGGACCCTTTCCCACATGGAAACCCAACGACTAAACCGAGTGACTCTGCTCACCCTCTGCCCCCATGTCTCACGGGCACACTCTCCCACAGCGAAGGACTCTCAATAACCCCTGGGTCACCCAGCGCCGCTCCCCTGCTCAGGGACCTCCATGCAGCACCCGCACCCTGTCCCTGGGGCCCACGTTTCGGGGTGGCTGTCCACCGGGGCTCAGCCACAGGGACGGCGAGCGTGCGCCGGCCTGGGCCAGGCAGCGCTGCCGCCGCCGGCAGACCCCGGCCCCGCTGCGCAGGGCAGGGCGGGCGGGCCGCGCCCGGGCCCGCGGCGAGGGAGGGCGGGAGGGAGGACAGCGCCGGGGGGAGTGGCCCGGCCGCGGCGGCCCCATAAATAGCCCTCGGCGGGGCGGCGGCGGGAGGAGCCGTCGGAGCCACCGCCGCCGCAGCCGCCACCGCCGCCGGCCGCGGGCAGAGTCAGCACCGCGGACAGCGCCCGCCGCGCCCCCCGCGCCCCACCATGACGGCAGAGACCCACCTGCAGGGCGTGGAGATCTCGGCCGCGCAGTTCTTCGAGATCTGGCACCACTACGACTCCGACGGTGACCCCTTCCCCCGGGGCGCGGGGCGCGGGGGGCGGAGGGGGGCAGGCCCGCGGGAGGCTCGGGGTGAACACACCGCTCCCCGCTCCGCAGCCGCCGTCCCGCAGCCCTCGGGGCCGGCGTCGGGGCCGCTCGAGGCGGGCAGGGAGCCGCTCCGCCGGCAGGGAGCAGACGGGTCCGAGACGTCCCCGCCAGCGTTGAAGAGCGGAGAGAGTTTGGAGGGAGCGGTGACGGCAACCGTAACTCTTTCTTATTGTAGGCAATGGGTACATGGATGGGAAGGAGCTACAAAACTTCATCCAGGAGCTGCAGCAGGCAAGGAAGAAGGCAGGCTTGGTAGGTTAACGTTTTGTCCCACTTTTCCATCTGCTCTGGGAAAGAAGAGTTTACTTGAGCAAACTCAAGCATCCCGGTTCCTTCTGTTCTCTGTTGCCATCACACAGTTCATGCACTTGCCCCACCAGGCACAGGGAAATAGCTCAGTTAGAAATCAGCAGGTTGCAAATGAAATAAATGATCTGGTTTGGAAAGGTGAGGCCAGAGTCCACCTCCCCGGGGAGCAGGTCCTGCTCACAGCTTGCCAGGCTACGAGCTGCTGCTTCTGACGGGGGTCAGGAAATTGCCCTTATGTCTCGGACAGGACCTTAACCCATGGCAATTAATCTTACCTGATCCAGATATGTAACAATATTAAAAAGAGAGGGAAAAGAAAAGGAAAAAACAAAAGAAAAAAAAAGAAAAAAGAAAGAAAAAAGGAAAAGAAAGAGGAAATAAAAAAAGAAAAACCACCAAACAAACCAACAGTTTCAAGTTAATTGGACTCTTTTAATTTCGTACCTAATGGGCAATACGGGCTGAAATGCATTTCTGCCCCTTGGTGGTCACTAAATAGATCTGCAGATGATTGCCAACCACTTTTTGCCCCATCGATGTTACACGCCAGGAGTACGAGCACCAAACCCTGGTAGTTTAAATTGTTCAGAGACACAGCAAAGTTTTTGACAATGTTGTTAAAAAAATTCTGTGTGAGTTATTAACGCATGCGTTATCAATTTCCTCCAAACTATTCCCACATGGAGAAAAAGCAGAGAGATAAGGAAAGAAAAAAATAATGAAAGAAATTAAAGATTCCATGTAAAGATTTGAATTAAAATAGAAGTGAACATTTTTAATAGATAAATTGCCTTTAAAGTAATCAGTTTCTAAAACAGGCCACTTAGCATCAAACTCCAATATAAATCCTAATGGAATAAATTTAAATGAAACTATGCTAATAGACTTCCAAAGTAACAGATAATAAAATTATAATTTAACTGGATGGTTTGAGTGCATGGGGGAAATAGTTAAATACTTCATGTCAGGATACCTCCAAATTGAGCAACAGCTTTTCTGTAACTTTGCTTTAAAAGCTGTTGTATGTTTTAGAAGTAAATACAAAAAGATATCAATATGAACCTTAATTTATTTTGCGGAAAATCGTAACTTCATGTTAATTGCATGAGTGCAAATTTCACACAGCTGGAAGTCTGTCCTCCAGGAATGCCTCTAATGCTACTGCAGTCTAGGTTATTAGTTAATTCTTCTTAAAGTCATTTGTGTAGGCACTCATTTTAATGAGTAAGTTTAAACTAAACCAAAAAAAAAAAAAAATCCAGAAAATTGGCAAAAGGATGTTTTTAGAGGGAAAAAAAAAAAACATTTTCACAGTAAAAATTAATTGCAAGTTCAATACCTTTCAGGTATTGCAACAGTGTGTTGAAGTGCAGGAAACTTAAGTATGTCCAGCAGAAAGAAGACATTAAAGCCTGTGCATATTTAGTGTAATTGCCATCTTAGTAGAAATGCTGATATATTATTCAGTAGTCAAAAAATTAATTAGAAGTTCAAGGAAAAAAATATTTAGTATTGTAAGATCAGATTCTTTTCTCTCTCAAAGCAAGTGTGCATCTCTTTAAAATAGAGCCTGCTCAAAGTAAAACAGAAAAGCCTTGCAGGACTATTCTTATCTGATACAAATTTTGTAATCTATGCCTTTTTTTAATAACCCTTGCCTGTATCTCACACTATATTTTAATGCTCAGGTGCTTAATTAGGTTTTCTTTTCCCATTTCTCTAATCCAAACCTATTTTTGAAGTGCTCTGATGAAAAGAGCAATCTAGAGTAGCAACATCAAACTCAGTACTTGGGCTGTGGGCTCTGGAGTACGGATATATACCATCCTAGGTTTCAAATCTAAGCTGATTCTTGGATTTGAAAGCTCATTTGCCAAAAAAGCACCTCATTAGTTTGTGTCTTTTCTCACAAGGTACTAATTCAGTACCTTTGAATTTCTATTCTTTTGCCAGAAGGGACACATTGAGTAACTAGTGTAGGTTATATGTCATTTCCTCAGCTGTCCTTCTTTTAACACCCCAAAGCTTCTTTGTCATCATTAACTTCTGCATTTCAGGTCACTCTCCTGTTCACTATTTTTGAAATATTCAGTTATGCATCCTTCATAGCTGGATTTTATATCAGTCATGCCATATGCATTAAAGAATCACATTGATTTTGTCATTGAATAGAATGGTTTAACATTTCCCAGTATTCTTCCCAAATACTGAATTGTTCTAATTATGTCCTAATGCTAATCCTTTTATTAATCCACTTAGTAAGCCCGTACTTTCACAGCTGATTTTTCTCAGACGGACCAGTAGCAAGTAGCCTGATTCATGCTCACTCCAAGAAGTGGATGTGTACTTGGAGGTTTTAGGGCTTGGGCTTTTCTTAGGTGACACTATGTCTTTTTGCTTCATGCATTATGGTAGATAATGAATTGATCCGATCTAATTTCCGACATGTTGAAAGAACTTCCTCTTTTTTAAAGATAAAAGCTATATAAGTATGTAAGTATAGCTTCCATTTATTGTGCCCCACATTTACTCAATATGTTCTCTATTTAGGTATGCCAATTTCCAAATAAACTGTGGGGTATAAGTGACTAACACAGAGGTTGATAAAGAGTCAATAGGTGTATTTTGGCTGAGCTATTCCACATCTGTTTCTCACTTTCTCTGCATATATAGACGATGACAAAATTTCTCCACAGAAATGTGTGATCTAATAGATGTTTATGAATATAGTCACGTAAATGTTTCTGTAGTGCCATCTATCCTTACATTTGCAAATCATGTTGAAAAAAGCCATTTTTTTTCTAAAGCTCCACTTGGTTGGATAAGTATCTCTTCAGTTTTAAAAGGGGAGATTGAAGTATGAAGGGCTAATTTATTAATTTCAAACACTGAGCACTGCATCTGTACCTAGGTTAGGACCAGGCTTGGTTAAATTTAGGCAAATTTTTAGACTGAAAACATTTATTTGAATAGCATAATTCAAATAAGTCATCAAACAGCCCAAAAGCAGATGAAGTGAACACCAAAAATAAAAATACCACCTTTCTGAAGGTAGTCCTAATGTACTAGAGGATAAGCATCCTGTTTTGTTTAACCTGTAATCAGCTGTCCTTCAATGGCTGGACACTGGCACTGCGGGACTGCTGTTAGAAAGATTACTAAAATATTTAACCAGTACTAACTAAAATCCAGGTGTCTAAATTCTCCATTCAATCTGCTAAGCAAACTTGTCCCCACTTTGGGATCATTAGATGAAAGGTGACATTGAAGTGCATTGTATTAATAACCGTATCTCTAATTAAAGCCATGGCAAATTACTATCCTGCCATGGATGACTTTGACAGAAATAGGATACTAGGCCATGACTGTATCAGCCACAAGGAACTGACATTTTACTTAGCTTTGGTGGTTGAAATTTGGGACAAACTACAACGGGGTTTGTACAGCTGAGATTCCCTGTGTCTCCAGTGAGAGAATCACATTGGTCCTGTATAATCAGATCTATTATAGCAACTAAACTTTTAATTTCCAAAGACTTCTGCATCTTCATCTATAAGCATAACATTCTCCATTGTTTTAATGTATCTGTAGTCCTGATTGTTGCTGCATGGTTTTACTAGCTCACACCTATAAGAAATACAAAGTTAAGAGTTTAGCTAGTATTGAAGGCTGATGGCAGCTCATGTCAACACAAATCATGCTAAGCTGAAGCATGAAATCAAATATTTAGATCTTCACCCCAAGGCTGGCACTTTTGCCATAGCCTAGAGCAAGGATAGCCTTTAGAGAACAGGTATATAGCAGGGACCATAATTTATATGAAGAACAATTATTCTGGCTTTACTCTGTTGTATTTGAGGTACTGCTCAAGGTTTTCTTCCTTCTAAATCTGCCTCTCTACTTCTCAGCAGTGACATTTTGACTCTGTTTCTGTGCTAACCAAATACTACACAGTGAAAAATATATTGTGATGAGTTCTTTCAGGATAAAATAGCATCCATCCATTGTTCAGGAAAAATCCACTCAAAGATGTGGGAAGGCTATTTTGGTGTTCAGATATATTATACTGAAATGTTCCTTATTTTGAAAGATTTTGCACTGCCTTCAAGTTACTAATTTAAAAATGAAAACTGAGAAAATTGACTGATAATTGGCTATGAACTTCACTGTCATCCTCTTAAACAAAAGAGCTGTTATACACATTTCCATCACATCTATCTTTATAATCTTTTCATACTGTAAACTAAAAGAGGAGTTCTAAGTATTTAGATGCCAATCATTCACACTGACTATAATTCCTTAGGAAGTAAAATCTATCACAATGACATTATTCATGATTAAAAATTACTCCATTTCATTTAAATTTGAATAATCTAGCTGCTAAAAGTGTGAGTACTTCATTAAATGTAGCATATTATTTGTAAATGAATAGAATATTCAAGTAAGTTTACATATGTTTCTTTGTATCTTAAAGTAATGATTCTCTCATTGTAACTTTTTAGGATTTGACACCCGAAATGAAAGCTTTTGTGGACCAATATGGGAAGGCTACTGATGGAAAAATAGGAATAGTTGAGGTAAGAGTTATTTTATAACAATAGACTGACATGTTTACTTGCAGAAAATACATTTAGCACAGAACGATGTGAGCGTAATATATAAATATTTTGGATTTTTAGTTACACAGACCTCTCTGCCTTAAGGTCTTTAGTATTTTTTTCACTAATGAAACTTTTTCATTAACAAAAGGTAAGGTATTCCCTAGCCCTCTCCAAACATTTCACTACACTTCATTTAACTTTGCACTCTTTGTTCAGTACAAGTAAGCATCAACAGCAATTTAGTTTTCCCGCAAAGCAGGTAAGAGCTCTATCTTAGAAATTTAAATTGTGAATGGTGATAGGATTTATTTCTGCCTATGATTCTGAACTAATGTTCTGTCACCACTCCTGTAGTAAGGATAACACACAAGTGAATGCAATTGGGCCATCACTGTATGTAGTCTATTCTAAAAAATATTACGTATACGGTAAGAGAGCATAAGTTAATCATGTTAAGTGTAAACCAAATTTGAATAATAGTTGTGATCCATCTTGTAAAAGATCAGGGTTTCTTATTAATTCCTTTCTTGAACTTTAACAGAACTTGGGGCAGAAAATTCCCCTATTCCTTACTCTCACTTTCTAAAGAAGGCAAAAGATAACCAACGCCTTCTGCACATACAGCTGCTCAACAATTGTAGAACTTACACAACTTGCTAGGAAGGGGGGACCATCGTGTTTTCTCCCGCTTTCACTCTTCAGTGGTGCAAGTCAAAAAGGACAGTTTGCTGGGTTACAGCTTGAGAAGTCACTTTTTCAAGCCTAAATCTACAACTCATTTATGTCACTGAGGGCAGTGAGACTGCAGTTTTATTAGTAAGTGGTATTATTTTTTTTTCTGCTAATAAGAAATCTGACCTAGAGAGCTAATTAAGAAACAGCTGGAAACAAGCCAGGTCTGCAGAATTTCTACAGTGACCAGCTTGGGGTCAGTAGCTAATTTTAAAATAGAGTACTGAATAAAATCTGCAAGAGTCAATAGGAAGTTATCACCGCTGATATAATAGATCCTTTCAGGGTATCTTTTCTCCTCTGCCATGTGTCTGAATTACATATACTTGTTTAAATGCATGTGTAATTATAACTAAACTGCTATGGAAATATGAACAGTTTGTTTCACTCGCAGTTACACTTTATTTTTAAAAATGCATCTTTTGACAATACTTAGCATTGATCAAATAGTTCTACATCTAAAAATAACTAGTGCTTATTTGAGTAACAAAGTGCTTGGGTTTGGACTAACAAATGCTTATTGATTTGGTATTCAAGAATCCTATCTAATTTAGTATTTTAGAGTATGTGTAATAGACATTGGATGTAAGAAGAATGCATAGACAGTGCCTGAAAAAGATTGTGTTTCTTTGCTCAGGAAATATAACTTAAAGTTTTAACTTTCAAATTCTATTTCTGATACTGCTGTTGACTAATATTGACTTAAAGGTGAGCAAATCCAATAAGGCTGATATGGCATGTTGCTCACCACCCCCAGTGAAGTGCCAAGCATGATCAGCATTACGGACATCACTGAACATTGACAGTACTCAGTTTAGAGACTGAAGGGACTTTCTCCCTTAATATAGCAGTTTCCTAACCCACTAGCTGTATTTTATTTCACTTACATCAGCATGAATCTTGATTTGGAAAGTGCTGATGGGACTCAGACGAAATTTGTTGTACATGCAGAGAAGTATGATATTAAAGTTGGTATTTATTTGGACTTGATTCTCTTTCCTTACAAATAAAAATGTCCAGTAATTCCAGATTGCTCCCATTTACATAGTACATCAAGTAGCTTTTATGAAAAAGTGTATGAATTTTGTTTTAAAAAAAGAAAGTAAAGCAGTTCAGACTCTCAGCCGTTATAATGAATATCCCAGCATCTGAAGGAAGATGTCCTAGCAAATAATGATTTTTCAGGAAAGGTCTGTTGACCAAGATAAAGAGGAGGCCTGGGTGGCTTCACAGAGGAAAGAGTGGATTTTCAGTTAGATTAAGTGTTGATTCTGTCTTTGCAAGCACACTGCAGTTAGCTTACTAGCTTTTATCCAGTTCCCTCCAGCTAAAGACAGTCTGACCTGACCACCTGCTTGTCATTGTGTAATTCACCTTTTGTACGCACTCAGACCAAAACATTCACTAAAATTTAGATGTGAAATCCAAGGTTTCAAAACTCAGGACTGCAGTAATTCCACATTCAAATTATTTGAAGCTTACTGCTCCTGTAAAAATAGCTACGTATTAGCCTAAAATATTCTTTGTACTCCCATTCTTTATTATAGGATTTTAAAAGGCAAACTCACTGTATTAGGTGAAAGGAATTTTAAACAGTTAAATGTCAACAGAATTTACTTTAAGAATGATTTTCAGAAAATAGTTCTGATAGTATTGTAAGAACTGAGAATATTTTTTCTCCATATAAGCAACAGAGCTTACAGAAGCAATCACTAAACTGCTATTGCTGCCATACACAAACATGTAGCAGTCTTCATTATTCAAACACCCTCAAAGTCCCCTATGATTATCCTCACAAAGAAGTCATCACTAGAAATAGCACCAGGTTTCTATCTTTCCTCACTGAGGTGATATAACTGGGACTGGGAAGTTGAGCCAGTTTTCACATGATGTCCTCATCCCTTCATAGCGCAGTTTTCCACAGAAGGCAATTTAATGCTATTTGATGCATAAGCTTGGAGAACTGGACTTCCCTTCAGCTATATTGTTTCTATTACTCTAAAGGGAACAAAAGAAAGAAAACATGAAAGACATTTTATTTTTTGGCAGAAGCCTGAGCTGATACTGGATATTGAGCTACTACATCTTTGTAACTTGAAAGCTTGTTCTTTCCACTGAGACTTACAAAGGGTCAGAGGTATAGCTTAAAATAAGGTAATTTTCTTCCAGAGGTAATATATCCTGTACTTTAAATACAGTTTGGTACTGCTAGTAAACTGTTAATGATTCTTTGGAAAGTTAGTAATTTACATTTACCCTTGCACTTTGCACTATTTTACAGTGCCTTTTGCAAAATTGACCAGTTAGCTACAGGCATCCCACAAATGACAACTAATATACAATTCCCATGCACATACACCCTTTCTCATTGTCATAATCAGTCCCTTCCCCCAAACTTTTCTTATTATCATAACCAGTTCCATCAAAAACGTTTGATGTTGAATAGGGATGTATTCTAAAAATCAAAGCTTCCCTGTCATGGGATAAATAATTTTTTCTATGAATCTGTACTAAGTTACGCACATTTAACTATTGCGTACATATGAACATAGAATCATAGAATGGTTAGGGTTGGAATGTACTTACATGTGTACATACTATTGATAACGGAGTTGCTGACAGAACCACATTAAGTCGATTGGGTTTGGTGTTCAGCCATTTAATGAAAGCCCTCAGAACGCTCCGATGAGCCTGACAGTCTGCCATCAGATGTACCATGTCTGTAAGGAGAGTGCTCTGATTTCTTTTCAGCCATAGCCACACTTTAAAAGTATAATTGGTTCCTTGAATAGATAATTTCAGAGAAACAAGAGATCTGTCTCCATAACTTTTCTATACCTGTAGGGTGAGAGGGAGACCTGAACTCACCTACTGGACCCCAATAAAAAAGCCGGAGCAAGTAGGCAGTATCACGGGAATAGACAGAATGAGGGATTTGTGGGTGTGAAATAAAGGCAGAAAATCAAAAATCTGAATAAAATTTTTAAAATGGGGCCCCAGAAAGTCTGCAGATGTCATTTGTCATAAAAGAATGCAGCTAAGGAATCTTTTTTCTCCACATTCTTTTCCTAGTAAGCACAGCTGGTCTATTCTTCAACTAAAAAGTTTTCATTAATCAAAACAAATTTCATACATTTTGGGAATAGAAAAAGATATTGGGCTTTTGTTAAAAACAAATCATGATTTTACATTAAATTATACATCATACTCTCCATCTTCTACATTTGTCCGTTGCCAAAGTTGAGTTATATAGTAAATGAACATTTTCAATAATCAGTACAATAATGTCTGATTTTTAAAAAGCCTTTTGTAAAGCAGAGGCATTGGAAGAACCACCCCTGATTTTGCAGGGCTAAAAGCCCTTTTGATTTCTTTCTGGTATTTATAGCTCTTCTTGAACACGTCTCTGTGCTTGACAAATGATTACCGGTTGCCATCCCCATACACTGCCCACTTGCTTTTTCAGTCTACTGACTTTTCCATACAGTTTTCTGTTTACCTTACACGTGTTTTTCATGTCGGCTTTCCTCTCTCTTCTTCCTCTTACACAGTATGTGTGAATAGTCTGTTTTCCTCACTTTCTGAATTCATAGACCTTCGCACTTACCCACTAAACATTCTTGTGTTATGCTTTCCCTTCGTGCCAATTCCAAGCTTTTCATCACAGGTCCTAACTCTGCATGGGTGTATTTTTTCCTTCTTCCCCCAGGTGCCCCTTTAGTATGTGCTGTCTCACTCTTTTAGACCTTATTTCTGTTTGACCTTACGAATATGGCAAAGCTGCAAGCCAGAAGCCTTTTAGAAGCGTCTTCCAAACATTCCAGCTAGCAGGATGAAGCTTCCTATACGGCTACAATAGGGCCATAAGAGTACAGAGAATTCCATACTCTTTTTCAAAGTTTCATGCTCTTTCAGATGCTCAGCTGCCTAATGAAGAATCCAAATCTAACCTTTCTTAAATTCTGTTATAGCTTGCTCAGATATTACCAACGGAAGAGAATTTCCTGTTGTTCTTCAGATGCCAGCAGCTAAAGTCAAGTGAAGACTTCATGCAGGTACAGTATGAAAAGTTACCTTTTGTAAAACCATCCAGGACCCACTTGCCATAAATATATCATTAAAGCATTCACTTTCTGATTGCAGACATGGAGAAAATATGACAGTGACCACAGTGGCTTCATTGATTCTGAGGAACTTAAGGTAAACTGATATCTATGAGTATGCACAACATGAGAACAGGCATTGGATTACAGCCTGTGCTGCTATTTGTTTCTTCAGATATCCACCTGTGCATGTTTTTGCATTTCAAACAAGACTGAAAAGCAGTATGATTAGCTGATGTCTTTACTGTCAGTAAATTAAAGGGAAACGCTAATCTGATCAATATTCTTTAAAACATGTTTTAGTTCAGATCAGTGTTTGTCTCAAGTGACTCAGAGTAGCAGGTAGCTTGCAAGTAAGAAATATTGAGGAAGCAAGATAAGCCTCTAAGGGGTTGTATTGTCCTTTTCTTGGTATATTAGGGAGGAGGGCTGTTTTGTTGGGTTTTTTTCCAAAGGGCATCACTGGCATTAATCACACTGCTGCTGGAGAGATCATGCTCTCTCCAGTATCATGTAGCCCTATAATTTACACTTTAATACTGTTAGGCTAACACAAATGGAATTGTGTTGCCCCTGCTTGGTTAATTTTTGGGGATTTTTGTATGAGCTTTAATAGGCACAAATAAGAGCAGAGCTGAGATTATTCCATTAGCCATCTCAGCATTGCAGAGTTAACAAACCTTAAAACGAGAGTGATTTACCTCCCTAGTCATAAAACTAGCAGCCATTTGTAGATGCTGAATCACAGTCACAGAATCACAAAGTGGCTAGCAGGGACCTTGAGGTCATCTGGACCAAGACCCCTGCTCAAGCAGGGCCACCTACAGCCAGCTGCCCAAGACCGTGTCCAGATAGCTCTTGAATATCTCCAAAGATGAACATTCCATAACCTTTCTGAGCAACCCATGCCAGTGCTCAGCCACCCTCACAGCGAAAAAGTGCTTCCTGAAGGAATCTCTTGTGTTTCAGTTGATGTCCATTGCCTTTAGTCCTGTCACTGTTCCACAGCCTGGCTCTGTCCTCCTTGTACCCTCCATTGAAGTATCTGTATATGTTGATGAAGTCCCCCTGAGCTTTCTCTTCTCCAGGCTGAACAGTCCCAGCTTTCTCAGCTTTTCCTCATAAGAAAGATGCTCATATACAGCAACCTCCAAGTAGAAAGGTGCCATTTTCCACAGTCCAGTTGCTCTGGATACAGTCCTGTAGTGGTTTCTGAATTTAATTCAGAAGAACAAAATTCATAGCAAGAGAAAGACCTAGCGGTGTTTATCCATTTAATTTGGGCGATTTTGCCCATAGTGGTGTTCTGAAGAACTACATAAGCCTTATTAATTAAAGCACCAGAAGATCAAACTGTCTGAAATCCTCACAGCTCTTTCGTTCAGAAAAAGAATCCACATCAGACAGTTCACATCTTTCCTTTTCCCTTCCTCTTTGAGTCTGCTGCGTGATGTTTGCCAAGGATTCTACCTTAAGGTAACTCTCAGGCAGACAAGCCTATTCTTCTGCTGGCTGGTCGCAGCAGGTCAGTGTATCTAAAGTGGTAGGATCAGGAGGAGGCCATGCAGCACTTGGGAACTCTCCAGCTGTTACACAATGCTTTCAGGACTGTTGCCATTTGCTACAATTTAAAATAGACTTAAAAATGCAGGGCTGAGTGAGGACCAGCTGAAGAATGAAAGCATTTTAACTGAATTCCTAATGGTCCCACCTCTCTTCTCCTGTGAGAAGCTGTCTGCCTCAAAGAAACAGGGCATTTTAACATGTTGAAAGACATAATGTCTAGTTTTATTTTTAGATCAGTATTTCTCAACAAGCCCAAACACTCTAAGTATTTGCTATGTGAGGAGTACACCCACTTACAACTTTGTAAGAGAAATTTAAGCTGGAAATCAGGAAAACATTCTAACAATAGTAAGGGCAGTGAAATACCTGGTCTAAGGGGGAGGCAGACTCTCCATCACTGCCTCTATTTAGGATAGGTTACTTAGGACAGTAAGTCAGGAAGTTTAGATATAGATGATCCTTTCTTGAGACTGGATAGCCTTTCAATGTCCTTTCCAGTTCTATTTCCCATCAAAGCATGCAAGATTAAACATATCCCCATAACATCCATTTATAACATTTCAGTCATGTTCTTTGTGTGCAACCTACGAAGAAGGCCCCCCAGCACAGAGGGAGCCAGACAAAAAGAACTATAGTGGTTATAGTCCTATGGCTATTGATGTGGCTGCATTCAAGCTCAAGAATGTCATCTATGCACAAACAGATTTTCTTACGAGCTACCCCATTTTCTATCTTGCAGTGTGGCTCAAAATTCCACAAAGATAATGACACTCCAACTGATGACAGTAATTAGGTACTTCATTGTGCATTGACAGGCATACAGACATCTCAGGTCTTGAAATGTCCTTGTTAAATAAATTGATATCTTTCTCTTTGAATGCCACAATCTAGTACCAGAATGTAAACCACTGAATGGGTGGAAACAATCTTATCTTTAAAAGTCAAAATGGCTGGTGTTTCCAGTCAAGTGTTAGTTACTCTGTCAAATTCTCATTCAAAAAATGCAATGAACTGGCTCCACACATTTAAAATACAAGGTAGGAAGAGGTAACACAGGTTAACGTTCACATCTAGCATCAGGTACTGCCATAGGCAAGGAGAAAACTTGATTAATCATTATCTTTTCTGTAAAATTGTTCCTATGTTGCAAGAAGTGATTAGGCATCCAAGTCTTCAAGGAGACACAAGGTTAATTAGTTTAGTCTACTGATAGAGCTGATTAGGAAGCAATATACTTGAAAGACAAACTATTTTTTCCAAATTCACTATACAACAAATGGCATACAACGCAGAAAGTTTTATGAGTCACTTTTTCCAAATAAAACCTCAGTATACTTGAATTGATCAAAAGAAACTGTTATATTCTTAGCTGCTAATTACAACTTCTTTTCATACTTACTTGGAACTTCAGCAGTAAATAGTAAAGTGGGAGTAAAATAGTATTTTCCATTACTTTAATCTGAAGTTAGCAAGTCAAGCATTTTATAGTGTAGTTAAAATTCACCTATTGCACTTCTATTTATTTTAACAGAGCTTCTTGAAAGATTTATTACAGAAAGCAAATAAGCAGATCGAAGACTCAAAGCTAACAGAATACACAGAAATAATGGTAAGATTATTTACAGGCATATTGCATCAAGACTGGATTAATCCAAACTTTATTTATCTTTAGTCACTGGAAAGCTCCAAACGATTTGGAGCCCCACCAGGTCCTAATCAGGCTATGTCACTGCAACAGAGAGATGACTGTGGCATCCAGCACAAGTACTTCTGCAGCTACAGAGCGTGATGGGCAGTTTTCAGGGCTGCTCAAAAAACAACACAACAACAACACAACCCCCCCCCCCCAAAAAAAAAAAACCCAAACCACAAACCAACCCCCCTCACCCCCAAAAAGAACCCAACACCTCAGGATTTTTGATTTTTCATGTTATTTATTTGATACTGATCCATACTGTAGCATTTTCCCCTGTCCTGCTTCCCTGTGCCACTAGCTGTAAAACTGAAATCTTCACAGTTCACAGGAGAAAAACTGTACTTGTCAGAATCATAGAATCACAGAGTGGGTTGAGCTGGAAGGGACCTTAAAGCTCATCTAGTTCCAATCCCCTGCCATGGGCAGGGATGCCTCACACTAGGACCAGGTTGCTCAAAGCTCCATCCAACCTGGCGTTGAACACTGCCAGGGACGGGGCAGCCACAGCTTCCCTGGGCAACCTGTGCCAGGGCCTCAGCACCCTCATAGGGAAGAACTTTTTCCTAAAGTCTAAATCTACCCTCTACCGGTTTAAAGCCATTCCCTCTGTCCTATCACTACTTTCTGTTACAAAAAGTCCCTCTCCAGCTATCCCATAATCTCCTCAGAAACTAGAAAACTCATAGAAAACATACAGTCCTGAGCAGCTGCAGGCAGGCACAGCCAGCCACTAACAACCCATCAAAATCCAAAATATGTTTACTTCACAGCTGCCACTGCTTACCTCCCCCAAATGCAAATCTCTTTTCAAGGGAAATACATGAAAGACAGATGCTTTTATACAAGGAAAGGAAATGTTAAAAGGAACCAGGGTGTTATGTAGAAATAAATGTTTATAGAATTGGTCTCTTTTCTGTTCTCCTTTGCCATTCATTGTGCATTAACCCAGTGAAATTAGGTCTTCTTTTTCATGGCATTAATTCTATCTTTAAAAGGATATACACTTATCTAAGTACAGGATGTCGCTTTTCCTCGTATCTAAAAATTACATCTAAAATTACTGTGATTGAAAGTGATGGGATGGAGTGTGGGTGGTGGTGTTTTCAGTACAATGTCTAAAAATGTTTTGTATGGTTTGCTGCTTTTGTGACTCTTTTATACAGCAAAGACAAAATAATACTTGAAAGTAGAAAAATGGAGCTATATAGACATAAAAACTAGAGAGGACTTCCTACGCAGGTGCAATATCTCCATCTACTTCTAATAATGAATATAAGCTGTGCCTCTCAAGCAGCAGGAGCTCATCATTTCAAGGCCTCAAATGAAAACACTTTAATACAATACAGTTATTAAAATCATTAGAAATAGTATTCACTTATTTTGTCAAATTACAATAATATATTCATTCCTATAATTTAATTATAATTATTTGGAGAGATTTAATATCCCATTTTCATACCATTAATAAAATGTTATCTACAGCATCTGCTCATTCTTTTCTTGAAATACATCACAGAAACAGAACATGCTCTTTACTTAAATATTTAGATCTTGCAGCCAATTGAATGAAAAGTCTATTATTTTCTGTCTAAGGAATGTTTTGGATTCAACTGAACTTTACCCAACTGTTGTTTCACCTTTATGAATAGAGAATAATGAAGCTATTATCAAATCATGACATGAATTCAAAAGTAAAATGTTATCATGTCAACACTCATTTATAAATAATTACATGTGCATTTCTCATGTGGGACATTCATCAGTGTAGGCAGATCAAGACCTACCTTACAGTAGGTTAATCACAATTGTTCATCTGGATTCTTATCAGGCTTTTGCAGCAGAATTAAATACTAAAATTACTTAGTATTTTACATAAATGTGTCACACAGCAAATATGACAGATTAAAACCTGGGGCTAGCATTTCAGCATTAAATAAAGGCTAAATTTCATTGAAGTTTCCCAAAAAGTGTTTTCTTCATTATGTTGATTTATTTTGGTTATTAATGTAAAACTATACATTCTTTCAGCTCAGGATGTTTGATGCAAACAACGATGGAAAGTTGGAACTTACTGAACTGGCCAGGTATGTCTTCTGTCTTTTTCACAAGAAATACCATGTACCATTGTTGTTATGGAAACAGCTAAATATTTTGACCTTTGTTTTTTTCTCTCCAAAGACTACTCCCTGTACAGGAAAATTTTCTTATTAAATTTCAGGTATGAATATTCTCATTCTTAAGGTAAGCTGTTACCATCACACATAACTGGCGTCATTAATTCGTTTGTTTTCCTTTTGGCATATAGGGTGTCAAAATGTGTGCAAAAGAGTTCAATAAAGCTTTTGAGATGTATGATCAAGTAAGTCTTTAAAAAACCTTTTTATTAGTTGCATTGATTGAAGGCACTTGTTTTCTGAATTTGTGGAAAACTAACCAAAATTTTACTGTGCTGTTAAACCAGATTTTGGGACTGATTTTGGAACTGTTTTTTCCACACACACACACCACCCCCTCTCCCCCCACATAGCATTATGAAAAGGATGTGTTGGTCGATGAGAAAATGAACACGAGCTGGCAGTGTGCGCTCGCAGCCCAGAAAGCCAACCGTATCCTGGGCTGCATCAAAAGGAGCGTGACCAGCAGGTCGAAGGAGGTGATCCTGCCCCTCTACTCTGCTCTTGTGAGACCTCACCTGGAGTATTGTGTGCAGTTCTGGTGTCCTCAACATAAAAAGGACATGGAACTGCTGGAACAAGTCCAGAGGAGGGCCACGAGGATGATCAGGGGACTGGAGCACCTCCCGTATGAAGACAGGCTGAGGAAGTTGGGGCTGTTCAGCCTGGAGAAGAGAAGGCTGCGTGGGGACCTCATAGCAGCCTTCCAGTATCTGAAGGGGGCCTATGGGGATGCTGGGGAGGGACTCTTCGTCAAGGACTGTAGTGACAGGACAAGGGGTAACGGGATCAAATTTAAACAGGGGAAGTTTAAATTGGATATAAGGAGGAAATTCTTTCCTGTTAGGGTGGTGAGGCACTGGAATCGGTTGCCCAGGGAGGCTGTGAATGGTCCATCCCTGGCAGTGTTCAAGGCCAGGCTGGACAAAGCCTTGTGTGGGATGGTTTAGTGTGAGGTGTCCCTGCCCATGGCAGGGGGGTTTGAACCAGATGATCTTAAGGTCCTTTCCAACCCTAACTATTCTATGATTCTATGATTCTTCAAAATGAAAAATAAATATTTAATAAATTAATCTTAATTTTCAGGATGGCAATGGATATATAGATGAAAATGAACTTGATGCACTACTGAAGGATCTCTGTGAAAAGAATAAAAAGGTAATCCTAGTGGGCTTTTTTTCCCCTTAGAGATTAGATTTAATTTAGATTTTAAGGACACTTTAATCCACCCTATTAAGATAAATATAGAACTGCTAAATCATAATTCCCGAAGTCAAAGCACAACTAAAAATCTTTGCAGAAGTCATAGCAGTGTAAATCCTGAACTAGTAGAGAGTTATGATTGTACAGCAACACTCTCAAAGCTTGCTTCTCAGACATTAACTATTAGCAATCTAGCATATGGCTATAATATGGATAACATACAAATACATGAACAACATTTGCAATGTGTTACTGCTGGATAAGCTGAGAATACCCTTTAGTTTTCTCATTTCCTGCCAGTTACCAGCATTGTC
The DNA here is from genome assembly GCF_037157495.1 of Lathamus discolor. NCBI lineage: Eukaryota > Metazoa > Chordata > Aves > Psittaciformes > Psittacidae > Lathamus > Lathamus discolor. The sequence continues at coordinate 134,418,939 of NC_088885.1, read as the reverse complement.
CATACTGGTAACTAAACAGGATTATAAAGCATTATCTCTTCTTTAAATAGGAATTAGACATTAACAACCTTGCAACGTACAAGAAAAACATCATGGCCTTGTCTGATGGAGGAAAGCTTTACCGAGCAGAACTGGCTCTTATTCTCTGTGCTGAAGAAAACTAGAACTCTTCTATCATGTCCACTTAACTAGTGATGTACTCTATCTACACAATAACTGTGCACTATAAGGGAGTAGGCTGTATTTTTAAACTGCATATAGAAAATTAGCCAGGATGTGTGGCACATTCCTTTCAGTTTGTTTCTATACTGTTTGTAATGTACAGTTTTTGTAACAATAAGATTGATAAAGAGAATGTCTATGTTTGGGCCAGTCTGTATATTCAAAAAGAAACTAAAATATGTCGGGGTTGGATTTGTTTTTTGTTTTTGCTTGTGTTTTTTCTTTCATAAACACGGCTGGAAAACAAATTAAACCTGCTGACATTGCTGTGGTCATCATATCCTTTGACACTTGCAACATTTCTTGTTTAACTACATAACAGGTCTGCAGATATCTTTTCCCATTACAACTAAATGTTGCTTTTCTTAATGCAAAACATCAATTCAGATTAAATATGATCTAGGTCTGAAACAGAAAAGAGATGTTGGCATGTCTGATTTCCAAAATTTAACAAGGTACTAAAGAAGTATTTCAGTTGTCAAACCACCCACTTACAGGTCTGTGCTCTCTGCAGTTTTTCAATTACTTGTCTCATTATGAATTCATGGCATATAGACAAAGCATTTATCTGGGATAGATCTCCATGCAGTAGTTGATGAAAATATAGTGTTTTCAAACTAGATGTTTAACTTTACTGAATTTAAACATAGGCACTTCAGAAATAAATGCCTTTAATCTGTCTTGGAATCCTGGCAAAATGACAGGTAGTATAGTTAATACACAGATTAACATATGATATTATAAGTGTACCTTTCATGACTATTGCTGTGTCAGAGAATATGACAATCCATTTTCTAAACTATTTTCACATTTTGCAGGTTATAATTCTAGTAAATTGCTGTTTTTACATCATATTCTGTGTAATCTCTAATTAAATTTAATATCCTAAGATTGTTGGTGTCTAGCTTGTCTATCTCCTGGATTGTTTTTTCTGTAACATTTGAAGGACAAAACAATTTAAAAAAATGATGTGCCTCCTTGGATCTTACACTGAATTACTAATCTAGAATAATAGTATTAAAATTAAACACTAAAAGCAAAAGACTTTACACCAATTTAGTAATTTAGTTTACATGGTGGGCTCTGCTTTTAATTATGCTGGAGAGGTATTTTTTAAATGGGAACTATACTATGGAAACAGCCCTGTCTTCCTGAACCTTTGTTTTTTTGGCCTGGCTCCTTTTTTACTTTACATCAGTTCTATGCCAGACAACTCCACGAACGTCCAGGCCCTTGCTTCGGTATGTACTGATGTAGAAAGGAAACTGGGCTGTCTGTTAAAGCCAGTAAACCTATGCTGTATCCACGTACAACTGTTTCAGAAGCAATTCCAGGTTAACAGATCAGATGTCTACGACTTCTCAGATGCATCTCTGTGTCTTATTTAACAAGCAGAAGCAAATGCATTTTATCTGAAATGTGTCTCAAACAATGAGGCTCAGATCCTCCAAGATTACAGTCACTGAACTCCCACCTTAATAAATCCTTGAATTCCTCAGGTGAACTCAGGCAACTAAATACCATTTCAGAAATGGCCTTAAGCTGTGAGTTCTCTCCAGTCTGAGCCTTTGAAAGTTAAGGAGTTGGTGGTATGGGATGGGATTTTGCTGGAAAAAAGCCACAAACACTTAAAGTAAGATTAAGCTAGCTTGTTCTCACCACTCCATGCACAGTGATTTAATTTCTTACCTGCTTGTTCTCTTTTCTCTATGCAATGTGAAATACAGTTGTGTTTGTTAAGTGAAGGAACAGTGAATCTGCCTATAAGTACAATAAATGATTGATATTGTTCATACTGTGCACTTGAAACCCTGGGTTTTGCGTTATTTTAATATTTTAAAAGTGTAAAGGTAAAGAAAAGAAAAACCCCAAAACTTGTATGCAAAAATATGAAGGGATTGTCTGCTGAAAGTGTTACAGTGGAAGATGAAGTGTTTAAAGTGTTTTGACAAAAAGTCATCATAGAAACTCGAATCTGCCTTCCTGAGTATGTGTAAAGTTACCTGTCACTGATCTGTTCTGAAGCCACCCTTCTACCACTGCTGCTGCCTACCAGCTGGCTCTGCTGAGGATCACAACACAGAAAGCAGGTCCCAGTCACCCACAGGCAGGACATTTCCTGCAGTTATTTTTCATAAATAAAACTTGGACTAAAAGACAGCAATTCTAAACCCCAGTTCTAGCGCAGGTGTCTGCTATGCCAGTGCAAAGGAAAGCATAGCAAATATGGGTAAGTCAAAACTGCAGTAAAAACTCCAGGATTTAAAACCTCTAAAACACTCGTGGGCAGAACTCTTAAAAACTGTCAGAGTTGGAGCAGAACAAGGCTTGGAATAGTAAGAGAGGTGATGACAGAGAAGACTGTAATCTTCTGTCTTCTGGCAGACATCTGGTGACCGAAAATAGGATTGAAAGTAAAATCATAGCATGCACAAAAATAAGTTTCATGGTACTCCAGTCATATTCATGCTAACAGAGAAGCTAAGCTGACTGACATGTACTACCTGGGATCCACTTTACTGAAACTGTTAACCATTTTACTGTCTAAAAATACATATTTTATTAAAATAAACACTCAAATAAGGACCCAAGCTAATACTCAAAACTACTGTCCTACTCAGTGAGTGCCTGTTTCCAGATGTGTCACAACACAGCCTGTCAGCGCACCTTGAGGCTCACCTGACCACAGCCACTAACGCTGGCCCACTGGCAGCTGTGACATAAACCACTGCCCATTATGGAGAGTATCATGCTAGTTTTCACTGACCATTTAATCAGGATTGCACACAGCCCTTGAAGCAGGTGATCTGGCTTTCACCCACTGCTGCAGTGTTGTACCCTGAACAGTTCAGTATCACAGCACCAGCCTAACCCTGCCTGCTTACAACTCAGTTACACATCTTTGAAAAGATTACCTGCATAAGCTTAGGAACTTTCTAAGCAGCATATTCCACATGCAAATGTCAAATACAGATGAGGATGCTGACAGCCAGTGGTGCTGTTATGTAAAATGAACCTTGTCTCACTAAATGCACACATGCTCCACTTAAACTGGAATTAAGTCTTTGTTTCATTAGACATCAGCTTCTTCTGATTAAGTTCCATTCAGCATCTTGTGCATTTATACTAAGTCCTCATCATAATCATTGATCTAATCACTGGTGTGGAGGCATACTGAGATGCACACCTACTTACTATGTCTACAGGGAGGCTCAGAATCTGTATTTAGGCACCCAAATATATGTGCCCTGATTTTCTGAAGTGCTGAGCACCTCCAAATCCCTCTGAAATCAACTGAAGTTGTTCTGCACCAAATAAAAGAAGGTGAATGCACCAAAATCCCAAAGATAATTTTATTTTACTGTATATTAAACGATCACAAAAAAGACTAGGGCTTTTACCTTGGTCAAAGAGGAGTTACATGTTTAGCAGTTATAACACTAGCTGCTCCATGGAGTCAGACAAAGGTACAAGTTTCCTTCCAACTCACTGTCTTTACTTATGTGTTATCAGCACACGAAAAAAAGTAAAGATAAATGAGTAGTTCATGTGCCAATCAACTTGGAAGCCAGTATGGACAGGTGGAAACTCACAGTTCCCTCAGACAGTGTCATCATCTGGTTGTAAAGCAGATTCTTTCATTGGTAAACAACAGCAATATGCTCAACAGTGACTGAAATATTCAAAAGGAGGAAGGGAATTCCCAGAAATAGAACCAAAGATTGACAGCAGTTCTAGTATCATAGTGAAAAGGCAATACTGATACTGACAACTGATCTCTTTCATCAAATGATTTTCATAACTTGCTTATAAGCCACTATAATACAATACCACTTTTATAGCACTGAATTAATCTAAGAAATTTTAAGACAGGTTCAAAGACAGTAAATTGTCAGCTGAAATAAAAAGGGTAATTTCAAGATTTAATCAAGCAGACAAGATGTACTTCTCAGTTGAAAACAGACAACAAATCCTCCTTTATGAATGTCTCCAAGTTGAGTTCATAGAAGCGACAACACCTTTGACTGATGGGTCATGCAAAAGTAATTTAAAAAGAGGTATTTAGATTCCAGCAAAGTTTTCCATGTGATCCATTAAAATCAAACTGCCTCTGCAACCCATCACCTTTTCTGACCAATTCCTCTACTTTATTATCCCTTCCTTCATCTCCATAAAATTATTATGCAGCAAAGCAATACCTTTTTCACACTCCCCTTTATATTGTAGCTCGCTGGCAACCTGAGGTAGGATCAGGAGGTAACCAACTCAAATTATGTCAGCAAAGAACAGTGTGCTTAATGTGGATACTGTCTCTTATCCATTTTTGCTATGTTTGGAATAAAGCCGTTGTGATGACCATGCTTTATGTCTGTGATAAGTGTGCAAGGTATGTGGCTGTGAAACAGGCTTATGGATTGGGCCCCTCTTGGGAATTAGGGATATTTCATGCCTCTTTCAAGACAGTCTCATCCCTGTGGGCATCTAGAACAGGTCCCAAGCCAGGCCATATTACTGCTATAGAGGTACTTTCTCGTCCTTTTCCTGAGTTCAGATGTCATGTGCTGCTGCTTTAGTAACAATTAGCAAATTAGCACTTGAGATGTTCAAGATTTATCTCTTCATAGAAATGTTCCTTTACTGTCCCTAACAAGTGTAACAACTGTTCTAAAGAACGAAATTAATCCAAACCAGACTATTCCATTCTCCTGCAAAAGTGGATGGCTACATCAAAGTTAAGTTGTTTTCACTTAATTAAGTCTATATATTACAAAATATTTTATAAACTATCCAGTAGGATATCATAGAATCATAGAACAGTTACGGTCGGAAAGGACCCCAAGATCATCTAGTTCAAACCCCCCTGCCATGGGCAGGGACACCTCACACTAAACCATCCCACACAAGGCTTCGTCCAACCTGGCCTTGAACACTGCCAGGGATGGAGCACTCACAACTTCCCTGGGCAACCCATTCCAGTGCCTCACCACCCTAACAGGAAAGAATTTCCTCCTTATATCCAATTTAAACTTCACATGTTTAAGTTTGAACCCGGTACCCCTTGTCCTATCACTACAGTCCTTAATGAAGAGTCACTCCCCAGCATCCCTACAGGCCCCCTTCAGATACTGGAAGGCTGCTATGAGGTCTCCATGCAGCCTTCTCTTCTCCAGGCTGAACAGCCCCAACTTTCTCAGCCTGTCTTCATACAGGAGGTGCTCCAGTCCCCTGATCATCCTTGTGGCCCTCCTCTGGACTTGTTCGAACAGTTCCATGTCCTTTGTATGTTGAGGACACCAGAACTGCACACAATACTCCAGGTGAGGTCTCACAAGAGCAGAGTAGAGGGGCAGGATCACCTCCTTCGCCCTGCTGGTCACGCTCCTTTTAATGCAGTCCAGGATACGGTTGGCTTTCTGGGCTGGGAGTGCACACTGCAGCCAGCTCATGTTCATTTTCTCATCGACCAGCACGCCCAAGTCCTTCTCTTCAGGGCTGCTCTGAATCTCTTCTCTGCCCAACCCGTAGCTGTGCCTGGGATTGCTCTGACCCAGCTGTAGGACCTTGCACTTGGCATGGTTGAACTTCATAAGGTTGGCATCAGCCCACCTCACAAGCGTGTCAAGGTCCCTCTGGATGTCATTCCTTCCCTCCAGCGTATCAACAGAACCACACAGTTTGGTATTATTGGCAAACTTGCTGAGGGCGCACTCAATCCCACTGTCAAACATATAACCCTTTAAAACATGATGTGCCATTTCTAAACCCTGCACCAACACATTGTGTGTCTTGCAATGTTCTGAATCTGAAAGCAACTACCTTGCACAGTTTGAAACAGATGTCATTGGTACAGGCACGATAAAATACTCTATTCTTATTATAGACACTCATTAAAATTTAAACTGTGATTTTTGGTTCTGTCACTGAACCAGAATGCTTTACAAAATGTTTTGTTGTCACTTTACAACTGATAATTCATTTAGCTACAGTGAACAGGTAGAAGAAGATGCTTTTGGAAGTAATACCCGTTTCTGCAAGTGATAAATGTTCTGGTTTTGAATGAATATCCAGGATCTACTTGCAAGACAGGCTTTAAGTAGCCTCCCTTTGATATTCTCACTTTATCAAGCAAAGCAAAAATGCCACTGTTGAAGGAGACATTCCAGTAACTCTGATGGTTCAGAAAAAGCTTTGGTCCCTGAAAGGTTCACTGTAAATTCAACTGAGTTCCTCCTAGATGCAAAGTTGGCCTGAATGATGAGCAAAGCAATGAAGGAAAGCCTTTAATATTTTTTTTTCAATCTTTTTATGTCAAGAAGCAGTATTAAACTGCAAAGCACTTGAAATTCTTTACATACTTTTGAATAGGGACACAATGCCTTTTGTTGTGGAAAAGAAGTATTTCTGAACTGAGCTCTGAAGATTACGTTCTAAACAAAGAACATACCCAGGGAAAGCAGTACTTTAGTGGTGGTTGAGAAAAGCATAATGGGTCTCTGTGTTTAGTCACATCATGGATTTCTGGTTATTTATTATGTCAGTAGGCATTACATCTAAGCACTGCGGTACCTACTGCTAAAATAATTGGAAAAAAAATTAAAATAACAGCTATGTCCATGCTTGTATGTGTGGAGTGTCTGAAGCTCAGGTTAAACAGTTAAAAAAAAAAAAAGACATGGATTTCAGGCTGCTAATTTCTTAGAAAAATTCCATCCATTGTTTGAAACAGGGGGGAAACAACCAGCACCTCCCCTAATCTGGAAAATGTAATACCACTAAAAGAGGGACAGCAAAAAACTTGCTTGGGTGTTTGGAGGTTTATTTTGGGGTTTTATTTATTTATTTTCAATCACCTGCATATTTGGGGTGGATAAACTAACTAGATTCAGAGGTAATGCCATCATAAAACTTACTTAGTACCAGACCATGAATGCAAATGAAACCTAGGGATTTCATCAACCAACCAGTAAGGTTTCAACACTTTCAGTCCAGATTTACTTAAGTAAACCATTTCATGGAGAGACTCTAGCCCTAGTCACACACATATACGAAGAGCAACTGATTTTTAGTTTCTCATTATCAAGAACTTTAACTTAATCATGACAGAGTGAGCTCCTTGGAAAGGCATTGCTAGTCCTTAAATGTCATTTTTAAAGTTCAGCGTAAGATAATGAACAGACTGAAAATGTCAGCAAATGATGAGACCAAGATGATCACATATTTCAAGATTTTGTAACCACGACTTACATCCTGCCTCAAATGTTGTTAGCTGCAAGTTTAAGACTTTGTACTGGAGTGCGAAGATTTAAGGTTTAACTGAATGTAATTGTTAGTCTGAGAAAAAAAACTATTAAATTATGATATTCCTGAAATGCCACTGGAATTACAATATCGAGACACCTGCATACAACTGAGAAACAAACAATGCTCTGAAATATAAAAGAAACCCAACTAAAATATACAAAACTATGTTTTGTAACATAGTTACAAAAAAATGTAACTATGTCATGGCTTTACAAGACACAATCAAAACCAATAAAATTTCAATGAACAACTGTTGTTCACTATTGGCAACAGATTATAGACGGCAAAAATACACATATCCAAAACATGTCAATTTCAAAATATTTTATTGAAATTTGCATATAAAAGTTTTTGAAGGCTATTCCTTGATTGATTAATTCTAAGTATTAATGAAAAAGCAGCAGTTCATTTCCAAATATCTCCACTATACAGTTACATGCTTCAAGAGCTTTTTGTTTTTCTAATCATTGCTTCCATCATATCCCACTGCTCTCTGGTAACCTAATAAAAGAAAAAAGCATTTTACTGGAATTCCACATAACAATTATACATCTAATTTTTGTTTGAATAAGAAAGGAATTAATACCGTCTTCAAATCATTGAATTCTCCTGCCATAGAAACGTACTCTCCACCATCCATTCTTATAACCTAGAGAAAGCATAAGCAGTGTATTTAATAGTAGTTGGGTTTCTACAGCATTTCCTTGTTATGAACTATGAAAGCTGATTTTTATTGATTTGGATCAGAAAAAGACATGCTTTAAATAACATAATTAAATCACTTTTAGAAGTTCTTTTTAAAAGGCACTAACTACCATGCATTACAATTAAAAGGCTAATAATGCTTGCAAAGGATTTCAGAGTAACTGTTTCATTTCTGAAACCAGGGCTTTATAGAAAGTATCAGCAAAACTCAGACCATCATAAGGTTAACTGTGTAAACAAGATCAACCCAAACTCACTGCTCCATTAACCCAGCTTGCATAGTCACTGCAGAAATAGGCAGCAAGATTTGCAATTTCTTCTACAGTTCCCAGACGACCACATGGAATCCTCTCAATGATTTTCTTCTCAAATGAACCTGTTGGGTCAAGGCGGCTAAAAGCACCCTGAGAATTGAGAGAAATATTACTACATCAGAAATTAAAATCCAACAGATATTTGACTGCACATAAACGATATGTCAGTAAACTGTCTACACCCTCTTTGTCAGTAGGATGAAAAAGAAGAAAGTAGGAAACAAAACAATTCATCCCTCTTGCACTACACATCTACTGAGAATGATAAACTAGAATTTAACACATTTGGGACAGTCACCCACTATGAAAAACAAAAGGGGTTAATAATCTTTGTTTCCCAGTCAGCCCCAATAGACATCTGAGGGTATAAGCAAGACTCAGAATTGCTGTATAGGCAGTGGAGAGGAACAAGAGGAGAAGAGTAGCAGGAAAGCAATAGAAATAAATTATACACGACATGGAGTAAGTAAAACTGAAAAGGGAAAAAACTCAAGTTCAGTTACATTGCAGCAATGGCTAGAACTAAACCAAGTCACTAGAAGTTTTGGTATTTGAATAGTTTAGAATGGCATGGGAAATAGAAGAGGATTTTGTTCTTCCTGGTTCCTCCAGAAGGAAACAACCTCCTCACGTAAAATCAGAAATATATTAGTAATATTTTTGTTAAGCTACTGTAGTTAATGAGTTAAAGCACCCTGTAATTTTGTAATCATGGCTGTACTCATGCCACTTAAGCCTCCTATAGTCATGTTTTTAGATGCCAATTTATAAGCTTAACAGTACTGCACTTGTACACTTTTCTCTTTCCCTCTTGACTTATAACTGTTTTTTAAGACATGGATGCAGCCCCTAAGGCAGAAAGCCTTGATTTTGCAAATGCTGTTTTAAGTAAGGCTGGTCTGACTTTTTACGCTTTCAGGGCTATTTTAACTTGGAACCAGTAAGACAAATGCAGTACTTTATTAAGAACACACAGTATCTTCAGTGGGCTATACACTATTAGTTTAAATCGCATTACCAGGAGGTAGCAATACTGACCCTTAAAGCAATTAACTTGCTGAAAATTAAGAGAATCTATAAACCAAAGTAATCTTGCCACATGATACAGTGGATACCAAATGTTTATACGGATTCAAAAAGGAACAGGGCAACCTCATGGAAGAAATGAATCCATCAAGGTGATTACAACATGAAGAGATACCAAGTGTACCAAACTCCCTGGACAGAAAGGAGAAATGTCACTTAATGTTTTTCTTCTAGCCTAAAAATCCACCAGTTACAAGTCCTGGAAGACTTTTGGTCTGATACTGTAATGTTACTCCAACATTCTTACAACTCGCTGGTACTGCCACTTCACAGTCAAAAAAAGTAAAACTGAGTTGTCCAGTGTAGCATCTAATACTGACAAGAGGAAAAAAAAAAAAAAAAGAATAAAGAAAGCAAGCAACCCTGCACCCCTTCCCCCAAAACAACAGCAAAAAAATTGTGACACATTTTACAGGTAGTAGTAATACCATTATTAGCCATTACTGCTCATAATTGTAATATTTTGGCTCAATGCAAAAATGCATCTTCCTTTCTCCTCTCGCAGGACTGCTTTCTTTTTTCTTCCTGCTCCAGCTGGTCTGCATTACTTCCTTGAAACCCTCCAGTCCCCCTTTTCATTCATAACAAAGGTTCACATTTCCTTGCTGACTTAAGTTTTTCTCTTTCTAGTTTTGTGTTTTCCAACAAAACTAGTGAAATTCTGTTCTCATATACCTAAAAGAGATTCTGACATTTTGGAATTTAAGATGTTTTGTTTAAAAATTAAAGAGTTCAGGCAGAAATAGGCACTCTTACTCCACCAAGTATATAAGTTGACAAACTACATATGTACAGTTGAGAAGAATCAAATTAGGTATTTCAATATTTAATTTCTTTCAAACCCTAAAAAAGGGTTTGTTTATATTAGTGTAGTAAAGGGGCAGTAGCAGGCTTCACAAGTTCCAGAAATTCTGTTTCACAAAAGGACCGGGATGCAATGTGTTCAATATTCCAGCACAGTCTTGAATACCAAAGAAATCATACTTTAACAGTTACGGAAAAGGTTACACTATTTTAAAGTTAACTGCAAAGCATAAAGTGTATTATAAGGAATATTCAAGGCTGTGTTTCACTTCATGCTATGTACCTTTGTTTTTATTGGACCTGGTTGAATCACATTGAATCTCATGCCATATTTACCCCATTCAGCTGCAAGAGACCTAAAAATGCATTAACAGAATGCATCAATATTTTAAACACAGTACTTTAATAATGCTATTTAGAAAAAAAAAATATTTTAAACTGAATCAAATGTGTAAATACTACAGTTTTCCTGAAACAGGCATTTCTACTTGATATTAGGGTTTTATATTAACATTTCAGAGAAGAAAAAGAACACATTCACAAACAGAGGAGTATTGATTTAATAGATGCGCCATAGATAAAGCGACATGAAAGAGCAATTCTTCCCTCACAAATCATACAGATAACTTTGGCACCTAAACTCCTTGAAAAGCAACTGTTAAGCCAGCATCTCTCTCTGGTAATTTAGACTATCCCACATGGTACTCAACACAGCTCTCAGATGTTTTGAAATAACCCAAATTAGAGGTTACATTCTAAAATGGGACCAGCAGAATAACCCTGCTTTATGGCAACATTTTCTCCGCATAAGCAGTACTCCAGATAGATCTAGCTACTACAGTGAATGAATTAGCTGGGTCATAAAGTCTCTGAGAAGTACACACTTCAGTTACAGCTCTACAGACACAAATCAGGATCATCACACATTCCCTCATGTTTTTCTGGACAAAGAATTTTAGTTAATAAAAGGCTGCCGAACTGTTCAATTCCTTCTGCCGAAGTGCAGAGGAGGATCTACTCACTATTAAGGAATGCCATGTATTTAATAACAATAGAAATCCTTTTGTTTGCCGAGAAACATGGACACATCACATGATATTGTTCTGAATTAAGTATGGTCGCAGACATTAATTTAAAATAGTGAAAGGTAATAAATTTCTTTATGAAACTAGAAAGGTGAAGCAACAGTATACTCCCCCCAAATATAATCACATCTTTTCCCGAGACAAAAGAAAAGTGGAAGGCACTATAGACCTCAAACAGTTCCCCTAATAACTATCTTAAAGTGCTGGTTCGCCCACAAGAATGCAAGAGAATCTGATTATCAAAACTGCAATTGAAACTTTAGAACTTGCTATTGCCAAAAGAAGTAGTTCCACTTGCTCTTACCTTGTCCTTGTCAGAAAAATCATCCACTCATCCTTGTGATGAAAATCATCACAATAATAGCAGTTAATGCTTTCTTCTGTAAGAAGCTGTCAGCATACTGTTTTCTTGCCAGGATACTGGAGACTGGAAGTTTCTCTTATGATACAATGGAACAGGAGAACTACACCAACTAGCTTCATTTTTACAGACCAATTATCCTATGTCAAGGATGTGAAAAGCAGAACACATGTTTTGCTGTATTACTCACTTGCTCATTGCTTCTACACCAGCTTTGGCAGAGGCACTCGGCAACACAAATCCTGAACCACTCTCTGCATAAATTGTTGTAATAGCCAGAAATGCCGCTCCTGCAATTTTCAACACACATTTAAAAAACCCCCACACCACACAAACAAAAAATACATGAAAATCAAATTCTGAACTTAAAGTAAAAGCAAACTCAGTGGTGCAGAAGTTTGCAGCTCAAATGCTACGGATGACATTTCATTCTGGGCTGTAAAAAGGCACTTAAAAATCCGGTCTTGGAAGCTTTGCTTTCAAGCCCTTTTATTTCAGTTCCCTCTTTTCCATCAATGTTAAGAGCTGCTCCATGTAAGTGTAAATAGCTACTGATCAGGCTCCAAGGGCCTACACCCTCAGACTTCTTCTGATAATGAATTTACATGTGCTCATCAGACTAACTGGAGTGAAGGTCTAAGATGTTAGTGTCTTTTTAGAAGCTGCCCTAGTCTAGTAATCACTAAACCGGCAATTTGCCCCAATTTCATCAATACCTGGCTGGAAAGAGAAAAAAAAAATTAATCAACATTAACAATTAGGTTTGGCATAATCTTAAAATGACACAGTTTAGGGCTTCAGTAAAGTATATGCAGGAAAAAAAAATTCAGAAGCTTTTTCTGCAGTAGAACTTATGAGAAAGCTAACCTGCATAACTTTTTCCTATCATTATCACAACAAACTGCATTAGAAAAAGGCCACTTTCTTTTATATGTTATATTTTATAAGAGATTTAGCAAAAACATTATGGAAACTGCAACTGTTTATTTAATATTTTATGGAAGCCTGTGAATTCTATTTGTCTGATCAATGACTAGCATGAACTCACTTTTACTGGGAAATTGGAGAAGGGATGACAATTCACTGCTTACGCAACAGTAACTAAAATAGCTGTTCTACTTACTGTATTTTAAAAATAATTTAATTAGAAGAGCTACTCAAGGGATACTTCTGAAACAATATAAGTTACTGATAGAATGTATGTGACGAAGTAGAGACTTGGTTCAAATATTACAATAATGTTACACAAGAGAAACGAAAGAGAACCATAAACAAGCATGGACAGAGATGCCAGCAGATATCCAGAGACCATGGGCCCTATTTATAAAAAGTAGGGCACAGCAAGCGCAACATAGGGAAAAAACACAGAACAGCTCTGAAGTTATCTATTGTTAATTATACATTTTGCAGAATTAAACCACTGAAATTTGAAAATATGTGTTAAATAGAAGTGAGTTGGGTGAACCTAACACAGAGGGAAGAATGACAATTTACAGCTCTGAAGTTAGTACTCTCCAGTTCACATTCAATTTTTATTTCTAAAGCTTATATTAATGAAATGGACAGTATCTAACCAATTAACTCATTTTGTAAAACTTTACTGCATAAATAATGCACTTTCAAATTACAAATCCCTTTTAAATACCAGTACAAACATAAGAGCCTAAGAGCAGAGCACTTTATTTACTAAATTAGGTTTAACATAGGTCACGCTGTAGACCTACAGGACATGCCAGTGTTTTAGTAACTGTCAGATGCATAGCATCCTCACAGACTGTTGTAAAATACCTGCACGGGGTAACATCACTTCAGAAACTAAGGACTCTGCTCAGACTTAAAAAAACAAGCACATAAAAGTGAAAGGAAGGTAGAAAATGAATGGACTAATAGGTACACTTGATTTACTTACAAAAACATGTCTTAAAGAAAACCTTACATAAACAGTCTTACAGAATCCCCTAGAAAGAAGGCATGCAAACAATATCAAAAGAAATTCATGTCTTTTGGAAGCTTAGAAATGAAAGGAAGAGAGACTGGAAAGGAAGGTGAATGACTTCTGGACTTTGCCAAATTTGAGGTTGGAAGCAAGGAAAGTAGTTTTTCACTCAACAGCAGCAAAGACATAGGTGTTTTTAAAGCTGTATTCCACATTACTACAGAGAGACACTGCATGCATCAGGAAGGCCATAATGCAAACTGGTACAATAGTTTGCTATAATGATGTAAGTCAGAGTTGGGGATGGAGTTTTAATGCAGCAATATTAGCACTAGAATGATGGAAATAATTTTTTCATCTGCTGCTAAAATATATGTGGGAAATGCCTTGTCAACTGACCAAAACTGTTACGGACTTACAGAAACAACCTTAACTTCATATTGTTATAATTAAATAGTATGAACCCACTGAGCACATTCTGGAGGAGCTTTGAAGAAATTCAACTAATGCAGAGGTATTAGAAATACAATGCAGAGAAATACAAAGGGATTATTTCAGCACAGTATCTGTACCTAGAAAACAGGATTCGTAAGTGAGGGCACGCGGAAAATCATAATATACCTCACTACCTTTAAATGTTATTTAAGAATATGTAATTCTGATCAAAAAGTAAGCCCAATGTTTTTCAATTCATAATTGTAAGATAATGTAAAATGAAAACAATTATTTCTATATAATGTATGACATAACATAGAAAGCCATATATCAGTTTTCCCTCAAAGACAATCTGGTTAAGTAAACCTTCAGCTAAATAGTGTATCGAAGAACTATCATATTTTTACGGTAAAGCTAAAACATTGGATTAAACTCCTTGGTAGTCTAGAACTAGAAATTATACCTGGGAAAATAAAAGCTAATACTGATTTCAATTTTTAAATTCTTTTTTAAAGGTAGTATTCTACCTCAAAGGTAATATTCTGTAGTGTTATTAGTCAAATACCACAGCTGTGAATTTATTTAAGCATAGGACGAAAATGTGAAGTGATATCCTGACTTGCTGCTCATTTAAATAAATGCCACATGCTCAGTTGCTCAATAAAACCAACACAGATACAGAAGACTCAAGAGAAGTAATATCATATGTTTTAAACAAAGCCTTATTTGTCAAACTTTTAAACTTTTTAAAGTTTACAACTAGTACGAACTCTAAAATCAGATTTTTATATTCAATCTCATGGCTTCCACGTTCAATTTTAAGGGCAGATTCTAGAATGAAACAATTGCTAGCCGGTTTTTACGTGTGATACTTAAGTTACGGCTTTACTATAAATTAAGTTTCCTTCTAGAAATGATGTATAATGTTAAAAATTGTGTTTAAAACTCTTAAAATATATAATAAGGCAAGGAACACAAGTAATAATATTGCGTAATAGAATGTGCTTAGTTAGCATTTATCTTAAGATACCTTTCTGTACTTTAATGAGCTCCTTTCCGACTTCCAGAGTTACAAAAGCAGTACCATTAAGCACAATATCAGTTATTGTTCTCCACGCATTAGCAGAAAGCCGCTCAGAAGGGGAAATAAAGTTTCCAGCTGCATTGTTTATCACAACCTGAAACACATGAAGGAAAACCTAAGAGTTAACTAGAAATAACTTTCTCTGAGAGAAAAGCAAAGAAGAAACTTAGGTTTTCCAGCTGGAAAAGTTAAAAAAGCCCCACCAAGGGTGGGGGGCGGGGGTGGGGTGGGTAACAAGGAAGAATAATTAATCAGAAATTTTAACATCTGTAGCATGTATATATATCAGTAACAGAAAATGAAAATGAGCTTTATCTCCAAACTGCTGCAGTTACTAGTCTAGTACTGAGGAACTGCAGAGGGTGACTTAAGTCACTATTTTCCACAGAGTCTCAAGTTCACCTAACAAAACAGTTTGTCCCCACTGAGTTCCAAGGTCACGTATCATATTTACTGTAACAGATGCACAGAAATAAAAGCAAAAGAAGTTCAGGCAACCTGATGTCTAAAGTCTGGATTAGCTGACTGTTGCAAAACAGGAAGTTTAATCAGTCATGACAAAACAGAATATTATCATTTAGTGAACTGCAAGCAACTAGTACAGAACTTTTTTTTAATAGATGTATATCCATCATTTGTTGCCTCCCTACAAACAATAATTATGCACAAGATACTTTCAATATATCATTAGCTTAGCCCTTCAAGCTGCAAGTTAGATACATTTTTTCTTAAGGGGACTAAGCATCACATAAGTTTTGGTTTAAAAACTGCTTATGTGGCCAGACCTTGTGTATTTAATAACATGTGATGAAGCAATAAAACGGTGTATTACTTATGGAATGGCACAGAGATTCATGTAGGTTTGCACATAAAAGAAAGTATTTGTCCTGAAGAACTTCTGGTCTAAATTAAGATATTAGGCCTCCCTAGAGTTTGAAGGAAAAATAAAACATCTGAACACCTCAAGATACTGAGGAGGTTACTTAAATCAGTGAAGACACGACAGTGAAACTAGTGAACTAAGGACTGCGTAACACAATCTTTGAGGCATGTAGGTGCATGAATGCCAAAACAATCCATATGACAAGAGAATGACTGGATTCTAATTGGCAGTAAGACTCTTGGGGACAGAACTGTAGCTATAAGGAGTAGGATAGTGCCATTAACTTATATTTTGGAGATCTCACCTCACATGCACAATGGCAGTGATGCCCAGGCTTGCAGGATTCATAAACTTAGGTGTCATGTGTGTCACTAAGAGAAAAACTAGACAAAAAGAACTGAATATCCAATTTCCTCTGCAGTCTCTCACACAGAATATGTGAAACTAAAGAGAAATTAAACGCTTACAAAGAGTAAGTCATGGGAAGTATTTATTCAGAAAATTACTGATGTACTAAAAATATAACACATAGAAAGAAGCCTCCTTTCTTTCTGCGCACACTTAAGAACTTGAGATTGTGGTGTGCTTTAGCCAAAACCAGCAGTAACCGTTAGTCAAAATAATAAACAGAGTATCCTGTCTACAAATCAGGACAGCGAGCTGCCATATTTCATAGCATACAGCTGTGAGAAAAAGTTTCTCCACTTCTTACCACATTTTGAATTCAGTAGGTTCTATTCCATGTCTATAGGAAGCTACTGGTGAATGTAGTGTCTACAATACGTATGTCTACACATGACAGTTTTAAAAAGTTTTAAACCACACTGGCTATCCTTTACATAGATGTTAACATCCTCATCACACTATCAGCTAGCAGAATCTGAGTTATTTCCCTCATGATCAAATCAGAATTTGGTGCCTGTAATTGTTCAGACTACATCAGACCACCCTTCTCAAAGCAAGTCTGGTGTGAAGAGCTCTGTGTTTTGTGCCAAACTACTAAAAACCACGTGTTTAGCTTTACTGAGTATTTTTTCTTGATTTTATGAGAACTTAGTCTTCAAGTTGGAACCTTCTTTGTGCATTTTCATAAGCTAAGCAAGGACCAAAGATGACATTAATGATTATATCCATTTCAAATTTGTGAGACATACTGTTAATAGGCAACAAGTGTAATCTGATACCAATACAGGTAAGTCACCTTTTCAGGAGGATTATAGGGCAACTATATTCTGTTTACTTAATTCAAAGAATCACATCATAATTGTTTCACTGTTTACAAAGAAAACGTTAAGTCTTCAGAATAAGGACACCAACATTTTGTCTATTTGGCCACTAAGAATTTTAAAAATCACAGGCACGGAGTTATGAGTCTTAACTGTGAATGTTAGCCTTACCTTGAAATACTGCCACTTTCTGCTTAGTGTCTCTTTATATCCTATTAACTTCCTACCCTAGTCATTTGCTTCATACCTACTATGCAGAGTATTTTCAGTAATGCAGATTGAAGTTCTTTCCTTTCACTAGAACACTTACAGCAGGATGTCCTGCCACTTGGATTACTTCAGCAACAGCATTCTTAACTGAAACTGGATCTCTCACATCACACTGGACAGCATGAACCTAGGTAACAATGGAAAGACAGTTGTAAAACTTCAAAACTACGTCACTCATAAATTCAACATGCTCACAGAAGCACATAATGCATAAAAATCCTATAATCATTTAAAGTATAATAACATTTGCAAAACTGTAAAAATTTACCTTATTCCCTGTTTTAGAAGAAATTTCTTCTGCTGTTGCTTTCAAAACATCAAGCTTCCTAGAAACAAGTACACGACATCACCAAATGCCAATTAAATGCAATTAGAACTCAGATTAAGAAAAATCTGAGTATTATTTTTTCTGAGCAAATGAGCTAAAACTTCTAATGTGCGCATATGTGTGTGCTGCTGATTTTCCTGAAACTATGTTTGGTCACTCACTTTCTGAAACAAGATTAAATCCAAACAATTTCTCATTAGTAATATTTCAAAGCAATTCAGAAGTGACTACAGTAAAAGACTGTCAACCTAATCAAATATGATAACTTAGAAAACATCTTAAGGGAAAATCAGGGCTGGTTTTGAAGTCAAAAGAATTAAGAGGAATGGCTGTAATTCTCTATTGCAATTCAAATCTGTATCAATGACATCTGCAATAATATATTCAAAATGTTCAATAACGGCTATTCCAAATTTTTTTTCTTTTTTAGGCTTTAGCTGAATAATAGTCTAATATTCTGGGTTGTTTATTTTGCTGCCACATTTCACGGAAATGCATTTAGCTTATTTCTTCCTACTGCTGGTTACACCATTAGTCATTTGCAGATGGATCTGCAAATGTCTGGTATTTATAATATGACATAATTTAAAAGCATACTGAAATAGAGTAAACAGAATACATATATCCAGTTTCTGAAGAAAGCAGCAAGATCCATTATGAAGAAAACAGATCTATTCATCATACAGTACTAAATGAAAGCTCTAAACTACCTTCATTAATACTTACCTGCTTGCTATAACACATGTGGCACCTAAACTTGACAAAGTCGTTGTCATCCCTTTGCCAATCCCAGTACCTCCACCAGTTACAAAAGCCACTTTCCCCTGAAAGGTATTCGGTGGCAACATCACTTTCTGAAGAGGTGAAAAGAATGCAGCTTGCGGTGCACTGCTGCCTTGATGCAGCACATGCGGCCCACGGCTGAAAAACTGAAGGAAAGAAGAAGAAAAAACTTAGTTTCTTTTCCTCATTTCTGCATACAGGGCTGTTACAAGAGATTAGGTTTTCTTATGACAGTGAAGGAAATCATGACTGCCTTATTATAAAGTGAATGTAAGAATGATTCGATTGTATTACACTAAAACAGGCCTTCATGTAAGTGCTAATATCATACTAGGAGCTATTTTTAGACTTTCCAGTCCAACTACTGAAAAAAATGGTGTAATAATTTTTGTCATTTTGAAAATTAGTCTTATGTCTGTCATTCTTACCCATATACATAGAAAAACATTACCTACCAACTAATTAAGACTCCCAGCAGGATCTAGCTTTCAGATTCATGCATGTACTGGATGCATAGTTTAGTCCTAACAAATCCATGATTTTGACACTATAAGCATATATATTTACAGATTCAAAACCTTCAATAGTAGCTTCAAGGCTTTGATCTTTTATCAGTGTAGTTAATAAAACATTCTTTCTTACTGGAGAATAGGGTAGAATCAAACTCCATGAGACCTGACCCAAACGTTAGTGCTGCTGAACAAACCAATGCCACCTCTCAGACAAAACTGCTCAAGATTTGGTTACCAGGCTAAGAAAGTTGGGTCTGTTCAGCCTGGAGAAGAGAAGGCTGTGTGGAGATCTCATAGCAGCCTTCCAATATCAGAAGGGGGCCTACAAGGATGCCAGAGAGGGACTCTTCATCAGGGACTGTAGCAACAGGACAAGGGGTAATGGGTTCAAACTTAAATGGGAGATAGAGGCTGGATATAAGAAGAAATTCTTTACAGTGAGGGTGGTGAGGCCCTGGAACAGGCTGCCCAGAGAAGCTGCAAATGCTCCATCATTGGCAGTGTTCAAGGCCAGGCTGGAGAAGATCTTAAGGTCTTTTCCAGCCAAAACCATTCTATGACTCTATGACCCACATCACACTTTGTCCCAGCAGAAATACAGTATATCAGCCCTTGATGAACTGGTCCTTGCAAAAAGAAACATGGATGGTACATGTTTAAAAACATACATGAAAAGAGAAACAAATCAGTATTACATCTAGTGATCTACATCAACAAGAAAACATACCACTAATGCAATGAGAAATTTGTGATGTCATCAAGGAAGTTGTAGCAAAAATAGCCAACAGGGTATTTTTAGCATCCTAAGGCACTAAACTAACTCAAACCTTAACCTAAATACTTAATTAAATGCTTTGGGATGGCAGCACTACAGTAATAATTCCCTATTTATTTAGAATACAAAAAGTTAACTTCACCTGAAGCGACAAATTCTCCCAAACATGACAAAATTAGATTCTTTCAATTTTTGATGCGCACAAAATTAAAATACTCTAAGTTATGTTTATTTTCTCTAGTACTAATTTGTCCTTGGGCCTTTAATGTACTTGAATTAAAAAAAAAAAAAAACAAAAAAAAATAGGGAAGAAGACCAACTGGTTACTCTTGTATGGTGGTCTTAATAATAACATGAAAAAAAAGGTTATTTTAAAATAGTAAAAAATATTACAGTTTAAGAGGGGAGATTCAGGCTGAACATGAGGAAAAAACTATTGCAGTGAGGCTGGTAGAAGGCTGGCACAGGTTGTTCAGAGGTACATCCCTGGAAATACCCAAAGGCCAGGCTGGGCGTGGTTCTGGGCAACCTGATCTAGTTGAAGACCTCCCTGCTCTCTGGAGGAGGCTGCACTAGATGATCTTTTAAAGTCCCTTCCAACCCAAACTGTTCCTACGATTTTATTTGCTAAGTCACATTTTCAACACTAAAATTAAGAAACATTTTTAATGGCAGCTGAATCATCTGTACATGCCACAGCTATAACGCACAGTGATGGAGCTTTCACAGAGCTTACAGTTGGCCTGAGAAAGTGTGCATGTGAAGCTTCCTGTGTTACAACACATTTGCATATGAGTAACAGGTGAAAACAGAATAATCATGTAATTACGCCAATTTAATGGAGCTCATGTTCCAAAGACACGATAAAGCAAAAACTGAGAGTGAAGAAGAGTTGTGGACACTACATAGAACAAAATCAAGAAAGTAAAGCTCAAACTAACGCTAGAATTATCACAAATTTATCACAAATTATCACAGCATTTATATTAAGTGGGTACTTTAGGGATTCCTTCTGGAACTTGGGACTCTTCAGGTATGTGCAACGGCTTCTCAGGAGGAGAAAAATAAGCCAAAGGTGGTTCTAACACAACCAGACCAAATGGAAAATCCAAAGAATGTCATAACATTTTTCTGAAACAACAAAATTCTACAGATCAGATCTGCCCCAAATCTCTGTAAAATAGGGGTATTTTTTTTTTCCCAATTCTCCCAGTGAAAATGAAATTTGCATGTTTTCATGGAGTACCAGAACACTATTAAGCCTTCAGGAAAGGGGAGCGTGAAGATTCTCTTTAAAGTCTTTCTCTGTAGTTCCGCCACTCATCTCTCTTCAGGTGTGCAGGGAGAGAGAAGGGCTCCCTCTGCAGAGCTTCAGCTCATAGCAGAGACTGCAAATCAAGGCAGCATTTGGACTCCTTCCAGTATAAGGAGATAACCAGAGATAATCCTTACACAGTACTGAGTCACCCTGATCAAGTGGTCTGTTAGTGAGGGACACAGCCCACTTCGCTTGCTCACCACCAGAGAAACCAGGCAAGCACCTTTCCTCCTACTCAGGGGGAGGAAGCCGGCCACAGGGGAGGAAGCATGCACACGCAGCTTCTGTGACAGAATTCACTCAATTTGATCATTCCGCTCTTTAAGGTCAAGGTTTTAAATTAAACCTCAGGTGTAAACAAGTATAAAAAAGCCACTAAAGGGTTTAAGGAAAACGGGGGTGGGGGGGCTTGGGGGGGGTGGTGAGGGAGCGAAATGAAAACACCTTCACCCAGGAAGTGAATCATGAAACTATTGCAGAAAGCCCTCTCCTCTCAGCAGCACACTAAACCACCGCTGGCAAGAAGCCCCATGCCTGGGCTGAACTCAGTATAAATGGCCTCGATAAACACCCACTCACAGAAATAATCCATGTCATTGCTTGGACGGCAGCACTCAAACCACTTGACCTAAATCGTACTGCACAACTTTGCTACTGGGATCAAGGGGCGATACCAATTCTTCCACGTCCTGTACACGCCTCCCCTGGGGTGGGCAGGGGCCGTGTCCCGGGGCGCACAGGCCGCACCTCGGCGGCGGACAGGGCCAGAAGGGATCGCGCCTTGAGTTGACGAGAATCAGCAGCGTGCCCCTACCCCCGGGGCACTGCTGGGCTGCTTCCCCAGCCCCAGCAATGGAGCATTCCTCAAGCCAGGGCTGCCCCTTGAAGCCGCTTAGGCGACGGCCAGAAGGCTTTCCCCGCGGCTGCGGTAAGGAGCCCGTGAGGCGGTTGGCGGCGCTACGGAGATCCGCCCTGCCCCTCGCGGGACAAGGGCAAGCGGGCACCGCCGGGGCGGAGGTCGCGGAGCGGCGCCGGCCGCCTGCCCTCGTCCCCGGCACAGCAGATCAGAGCAGGGAGCGCCTTACCCGCGCGGTACCAGAGAAGCAGCAGGCCGCGGCACAGCCACGGACACCGCGCCACCCCTCTCGCAGCACCACCGCCATCTTCCGGGGCCGGGGACCAGGCTAGCGGTGGCCGGGCTGTGCGCCTGCTCCGTAGGCAGCGCCGCCCCGGGATTGGCGTCCCGAGCGTGCTGCCTCACTGGGTTGGGTATTTTGCGAATTATCCGCTGTTTGGAGGACTAAGTAACTTGTTATTTGTCATGTGGGACCTAACCCCAGGAATTGATATGCTCTCCAGACGTGTAGTACAGCCCCTCTCAAGGGGTTCTGCCAGTTCTTGGCATGTGTTTTGTGGGGGAAAGGGGTCATTTATTTAAGAAACACGAGAAAAGCAGCGGCACAGCAACCTACTAATTGGGATTTCAAACGGGCTAGGTAACACGGCCTGGAAGAAAGTAGATGCAGATTAGATATTGGGAAGTTCTTTACTGTGAAGGTGCTGAGGCACTGGCACAGGTTGCTCAGAGAAGTTGTGGATTCCTCATCCCGGGCAGTGTTCAAAGACCAGGTTGCATGGGGCTTAGAGCAACCTGGTTTAGCGTGAGGTGTGCCTGCCCGCGGCAGGGGGGTTGTAACTGGATGATCTTAAGGTCCTTTCCAACTCAAACCAGTCTGTGATTTGGAGTGCGACTGTGCTGACTGCATTTACAGGTGACTCCCTGACAGAAGCAGCATGGAGGCTGCACACACCAACACCTTGTTGACTTCTGTAAAACAAGGTTTACCAGAATGACAAAAGATTCCTCATTTCAAATTTAGCACTGTCAGTAGTGTTCAGAAAAGGCCTGACCAGTTAACATTAAACTGTGCTAATCTAAAAGGAATTACTTTGAGTTAACAAAATAATTATCTGTGATGCCACATAGACTAACTACTCAGAAAGGTAACAGTTAACTGATATCCAGCGTTTTGCACAGCCTGGGTAACAAAGCAGAGAAGCCTGCAGCATTTTATCTGGCAGTAAGGCAGGGCAAGGAAGTGCTGGAGTAGTACAGTAGCTGTAGGAACCTGTGGATTCAGTAAAGCTGGAGGTTTTGAGAAAAGACGACACTGATGAAACTATGCACTTGTAAAACTTGGCCTGAAGGACAACAAACCTGTCAGTGGGTCTATATTACCAACTTTTAAATAAGGGATTCCAGCCAAACTGAATAGACACTGACTGCTACGGGAGTTAAGAGGCATCAGAATTAAAATCCTACACTTAGTCATCAGTGATCTGTATAAAAAGGGTCAAGCAGCTCAATGTTCAACATACAGAGAAAAAAAATGTTGATATCTGATGGTACAGTAAGTTCTACAGTACGTAATATCATTATTAGTCCTGCATGCCGTCTAGCCGCCACTGAAGAAATAGAGCCACACCATTAAGCAGTACTTGCCATACTATCATTGAAGCTGTATGGCAAACATCTGGCAGGTGTTAAAAGAGTCACTGTAAGTTTTAGGTAGTAACATTTCATTAAAATCACTTATCTCAAAACACACTGAGTCTCAAGAGATAGATAATCCCCAAACAAAAATAAAGTTGGAGAAAGGGAGTGAATATAGTTTGAGATGTTTTAAAATTAACAGTTACTACAGAATTTATAAAGTTTCACTGAAATTAAGCTAAGAGGAAACCAGCTACAACAGCAAACCTTTTACACATTGGAAGATGCAAATGTGCCAAACAGCTACCTCTGAAAGAATCATATTGTCATGGTAAAAGTGATCGAGAAAATATGACCAAACAAAATTTCACAAAATGTTTTCAGCAGCTTTCATCAATGAGATGCAATTCATATACCAGACCTGTTATTTTCTGGTAATAAGAGAAAGTCATCTCCAAGACTAGGAAGCAGATTAATTAGAAAAAGAACTGAAATAACACTTTCATGCCTCATAATCGAGAAATGCAACTGAAGGCAGACTATCTGCATTTTGCAATGAAAATAACTTTGCCTAATAGGTTATTTCTCCACTTTATAAAATCCTCCTTCAGTTTGGGTGATGCTTATCTACAAGTTCAGGAAGAGTTTAAGAATAGCTTAAGTGAAATATGAAAGCATCCAATCTCTTAAAGTATGTCAGGAGGTTTAAAGTGCAGAAAATACAGGATTTTTTAAAAAAATCTTTTAGAGAAATGAGAAATGATAGGACTGTAAATCTGACATATGTGGGGAAAAGATAATTAAAAATTGTAAAACCTAAAAAAGCATGATCTGAAAGTGTCTTAACTAGCACTAGTCTTCTAAAGATAAATTATGTCTCAGTAATCTCTTACAGAAATGCCTAAGGATGAGTATATAAGAATTGGGAGGCATGACTTAGACTTTCAAGGGTCTGGCCTAGTGGCATAACGTAGAGCTCAGCAGAAACTTGAGTCCTCCTTGTAAACTTGCATGCCAGTGCTGTTCCTGACACTCAAACTACCTTGTCGGAAGAAATTCACAGCACCTGATGTTTAAAGATAGTCAAAGAGGCTTTTGACACAAAAGGCTACTAAAAGAAAAAATACCAAAAGAAAACAAAATTTTAGATGAGGGATAAAATATCAACATGGAAATAATGCAGACCTGTATTTCTGTTAAGGGGAAAAGTTTAATGATAGGTCAGCTCAATAAAAGTTTAAAGCTCAATATTGTGTTTAGATATGGTTTCTCGGTGTTAGTCAACTGTGGTATTATTTCACCAGTTACATGCAAGTTAAGTCTGCAGTCCATATAAATATCTGAAATGCCTCTTTCTGCTCTGATAGTCTCTGAGGTTTGGACTCACATGAATCAGTTATTTATGAACTAAAAAAAAAGGAACAAAAGGAACAAAATAAACAGATACTAGAAGACAGTTCAATCAGGATCAGAGATACTGCAAGAAGGTAAATGAGTAGGAAAACATGGTAGCAGACTATAAAATAAAATTGGATAAATGCATTGAAATTGGAAGTATGAACACTATAATGGGGTTTACAGGATTCATACTGTTTCTTATGATGATTTGTCATACGAGGTTGTGATGACAGAAGCTAATATGATAAATAAGACATGGAATAATGACAACAGTACAGAGAATATGTAGGGACTGCTATATAAAGCTGAGAAATAGTTTCATTTAGGAGTTTAGCTCTGTATTTCTGGTCACCTTAACACAAAACTGACAGAAACTGCAAAATTATGAGGGACTAAAAAAACAAGCAAAGATGAAGAAAACTCACAAGAAAATAGATTAGGGAGACAGCAGCCATTCATCTACAAAGCAGCACAGGAATGAAAATATAAAAAGGTATCAAAATGAACATTTACGGACAAAGGATACCCACAGTTGTAACACATGAAGATTTAACGGATTATGATTCTCCAGAAGCAAAGTTTTTGACTGACAGATTTTATTTACATTTCTGCATGTTTTAATCTTTTCCTATTAGAAAAATGTTATCCCGAGTCCCCCTATTTTAACTGCATGGGTTTCCTTATGCTAAAACATTTTAACTAACTGTGAACATACCCCCAAAAGCTTTCCCTGTTTTGCAAAGATAAAAGGCCAACCAGTCTACCAAGATTGATCACTTGAGAAACAAGACCATTGCCCAGTAGGAAGAAAACTGCTCTCCACTTGCTGGCTGGTGTGATGAACATCATGAACATCAGAGCTTTGACACCCTGCTGCTGTGAGCTGCATAGCAAGAAGAGAAATGGGTGCTTGGAGCCATACCTCAATGGGACTGGAGTCATCCAGGAATGGCTTCTCTGTACTTGTCCTCTCCTGTGCCTTTCCAGAAAATTCAGTGTTACCAGAGTAGTCTTTGGTAACTTTTTTTTTTACCAACTCTTTGGTAGCTTGCCAAGTGGCCTTCAAACTTCCAGGTGTTTCATTTTATTTTTATTTAAAATTTTAGATAATTTATTTCTTTTATCCAAAAGTTTATTTCCACAAAGAGTCTCTATCGTATTTCCTGTTGCATTTTGTTAGGGATGTATGGCACCATGAAGGGTAGGTCAGTGGGACACACTTGCCAAGGTGGTGGCCTCCTCAAGACCTTACCGGCCCTTGCATACCCTCACCCGGATTCCAACTAGCACCTAGCCCCCAGGGCCCAGGAGCCCAGCCTCAGTTTAGCCCGGGGCTGTCGGTGCCGACCGAATCTGTCATCTGCCGGGGGACCGCCGGCTCCTGCGGGCCTGAACGGGGTCGTGCGCCGAGAACAACGGACACCAGGAGGACGCAAGTGAGGAACCACCGACCGGCCGCACCCCCGCACCATCACCGCGCATGCGCTGTGAGGCCTCCCGCCCCCAGCAGACGGTGTTCTTTCCTTTCCCTTCCACCCTTTCGTTCCTGCTGCGCGGCCGCAGCCTCCCTCACGGGACGGGACGTGGGCGGGTCGCAGTGGTCCCTGCGGTAGCGAGGGAGGGCGTTTCTCTTCCTAGGGCTGCGTCGCCGCGGCGCGCCGGGGATACTGAGCGGAGCTTCCCCCGGTGCGCTGCGGCTTCCCGGGCCCGCTGTCCGGGATGTGGAAGCTGGTGCCCGCCGCAGGAACAGGTGAGGGAACGGCAGAGCGCGGCGGGCTGGGCCGTGTGCATGTGCCGGTCCTCGGCATGAGGGCGCCTCCCGGCCTCAGGTTCTGATCCCGCTGCGGCCCGTCAGGCCGGAAGCTGCCTTTCGGTAGTGCCGGCGCCGGGAGCCGGTGGTTCGGCTTCCACGGTGGTCTGCAGTCGGGCTTGCTTGTTCGTGCTCCTCAGGCAGAGCTGTGTTGGCCCGGTGTGGGCCGGCGGTGGCAGAAGCCGTCTGCTCCGGGCGCTCGTCCAGGGCTGAGCCTCCGATATTCCCTTGGGCGCTGCGGAGGGCAGCTCACGTTAAATTTATCAGGGTTTTTTGGGCTGCCAGTCCGTGCAGGCTGTCTTCAGGTGTTGTTGCAGCCAGTGTAGCAGGTCACAGAGCGCTGCTTTAAAATACCTGAGGAGTTGATCTCTGAGGCAGAAGTCAACCTCGGGAGTCTCTGAGGTTGACAACTTCCCTTTCAGAGAAGTCGTCTAAATATGTTGATGCTTCAAGGACCAAGCACTGAACTTAAGACATCATGTTGTTTCTTGGATGCAGAGTTCTGAAACTGAATTACCACTGTACCTTCTTTCATCTGTTCCCTTATCCATGGGAACTTTGATACATTGATAACTTTGATAATAGGTATCATATAGTATACAGTTTTCTTCTTGACTTAAATGTTTTCTTGTCTGTATAAGAAGTAGTCCTATCACAGCTTCATCTGCTGTTTATTTCCTGTTTCATTGGAAGTGAATTTTGGATGTTTGGTTTAACTCCTAGTGGAGTAGTACCTAACCACATTGAAATGAACTGCGTTATCTCTTACTGCCTGGAAAACTCTTGAGGAAGAGCCAAAATAGTGGGATTGTTGTTATGTTCAGGACAATAATTTCTGTGCAGTTCACATTTGGAAAGTTACTTGCTCAAGGTTGTTAAGTAGAACTTAATCTGTAGTTATTAATTAATTTTCATCAGTAAATGTTTCTGATTTTGACGAGTAGGTAACACACGCCTTTTGGATGTTGTCACTGAAAGCCACCATGTGGTCTAGATAATGGATACCAAGAATGAGCTAAAGCATAGGTCAGAGACTCAACTTATTAAGTGTCAGTTTGATTTACATTGCAGATCTTTTTACATTCATTAAGAGGACATTTTCCTCTGAACCTCTTAATATGCTATGTAAATAAATTATGTACCCTCAAAAAATTATGTACCCTTAGAACTTGTGTTTTGGAAAAGCTGTCTTACATAGTAATCTTTTTTTTTCTTCTCTATGTAGCACTTCTATATGTAATACATAATCTTCAAGTTAAGCAGCAGAGTATTAATAAAAATATGTTGTTCTTAAATTTGTGCTTTAACTGCTTTGTTTATTATAAAATGTAAATTTTTATAATGGACAAAGCAAGAGAGAGGGGAAGAAAAGCGATTTTTGTCTACAAACTAAATGAGTAATTTAAGTCAGCCTAATAAATGATGCATGACAAAGTTGGGTTTCACATATACAACATATATGCAACATACATAAACTTTTGAATGTTTACTAAGTACTTAGGGTATTTTGGGTTTTTTTTCTACATTAATATTTTTTTCTGTCTCCTGCTTATTTTTAGGAGAGCCGTATCGGCTTTTGAGTGGTACGGAATATGTTGTTGGACGCAAAAACTGTGCAATTTTAATTCAGCATGATATGTCCATCAGTCGAAGTCATGCGGTTCTGTCAGTAAGACATCCTGGAACAAGCACTGTAAGTAGCCAGCATTTTACTGCACTATTAGTATGCTGTGTGGATAATTCAGTCTGCTGTGGCCACACATACTCTCATTACAATCTCACTGGTGTTTTATGCTTGGAGTAGAACCACTGATCATCTGTCTTTTGGGTTTGTTTTTTCTTGTCCTCAGGGTTGCTTGCCTATGTTGAGAAATTTAGTGGCATAATTTTACTGATTCAAGCTCCCTTTTATTCCAGAATGAAGATTCAGTAGGAATTTGTATTAAAATAATCATAGCAGGAAAAGTGTGCTATTAAATTCATTATATAGTTAGGTTTTAGGTCTTGGTTCTGAAAAGTGCTTCAGTTACCTTACTGCAGGCTTAGTTCTTCCGTCATTCCATTCTGTATTTGATTAGGGGACTGAAAAAAACATCCAAAGGGCATTTAGTGATTTACTATTACGGAGAAGAAAAGGCTGTGTGAAGACCTCGTAGCAGCCCTCCAATATCTGAAGGGATGCTGGGGAGGGACTCCTCATTAGGGACTGTAGTGATAGGACAAGGGGTACCGGGTTCAAACCTAAACATGGGAAGTTTAGATTGGATATAAGGAGGAAGTTCTTTACTGTAAGGGTGGTGAGGCACTGGAATGGGCTGCCCAAGGAAGTTGTGAATGCTCCATCCCTGGCAGTGTTCAAGGCCAGGCTGGATGAAGCCTTGGGTGAGATGGTTTAGTGTGAGGTGTCCCTGCCCATGGCAGGGGGGTTGGAACTAGATGATCTTGGGGTCCTTTCCAACCCTAACTATTCTATGATTCTGTGATTCTGTGTGCTGCAATGTTTATGGACATTTTGGAGCCAGTCAGCAGGAATTTCATTTATGTAACCGTACATAGAATTTGAAGTTAAATACACAAAATTTGTCATTTTAATATTCCAAATAATGTATAACTATGTGTCAAAATTTCCATAAAAACAAGCTAATAGTACTTGTTGAATCATTTGGGAAATATGACAGTGTCTTACCTCTTCTTGAGCTATGCTGGTGTCAGCATCTCTTGCAGCTTGTGGAAGACTAGCAGTACTCAAGGATGCGAGGCAGGAAAGGTGACTTGGGCACCTATGCCAGGGCTGAATGGTAGGTAAAATCATCAATAATAAATCTCAGAGCCTTGCTAAACTGCAGTAGCATAGGCTTTGGCCTGGCAAATGATTGGCTTGCAGAGCTTACAGAAAAACTCAGTGTGAGAAGCACAGAAGTTGTGAAGCTAAAAATGGATATATTTTCTCTCATTCCTTCACGGTGAAACCAAGGAGATGTGTAATGAGGTAGCCAGCCTTATTGTCCAGAGTCTTTCTTTAGGATGGTATTTTGTAGGCTTTTTGTTACTCACCTACTGCTTTGATCCATAATGATAATAACCTCTTTATGATAAAACTGTCTCATTCTGATAAACTGTAACGGCTTATTTGTGTTTTTATTTTCAGAGCCAGTCTCTCTCGGTCCCTATATTAACAGTAACAGATACATCTAAGTATGGTACCTTTGTTAATGGATCAAAACTCAGTGGCCCTTCAGTGTCTTTGCAGTCTGGTGACAGAATCAACTTTGGAGTCCTTGAGAGCAAGTTTAGGTAGGTTCCTTGATTCTAAAATATCAAATAAAAAGTTGCAGTTTTTGAAAAGAGTATTTAACACATCGTACAACTCGGCAAGTGGTGCAACAGTGATGAATTTAGAAAGCAAAGGAGATGAGTAATATTTTGCCTGTGTTCCACACCTCCTTTTGCAACAGTTTTCTATTAGGTATTTTTATAATATAATTTATTTTGACACTAAGATGTTAAATTGTTCATAGTAAAGCACTGGTAATTTAGAAGATGATATATCACATACAGTGAGTGTTTTCAGGCTATTTTAGGTAAAGAACAAAATCCTATAATATAAACAAATCTAAAGAAGAGATGAAAGTTTAGCGTAAGGAGACAGCTTGTCGGAGCCCTTGTTAGCTGCTGATAACATAATGAGAAAAGAACTGACATAGCTGTAGGGTGCTTTGTGCAGCACTAGCCATTGAGTGTTTGTTGCTGTGATGTATGCCTGCATTCTCGTTAGTGAATCCAGCTTGTTAACTTCTCAAATTTAACATGGTAGCCAGTGCTGTCTGTTTAAATCTATGAAGCAGTCCTTGAAATGGCAGGTAAATGGAACAAAATCTAATGATCAGTAAAATCAGCATTAAAGCAATCAGAAATTGTCTTTGTTCCTTGAAATTTGACTCATTTGTTTCACTGCTGCTGGCATTATTTGATAGAAATTTCCCTCCTTTTATTACAATAAATTGTTTTTAAGTTTTTGAACTTGAACTTCTACAACACTTAGATTTATTTTTTTAAATGCTAATCTATTTGTGGACTTGAGCCTTTGGAAGCACACGCTCAATTTCTTCTGATATTCCCTGACCTTGCAGTATTGTTGAAGTGGTAATCTTATGTGATGTCTGTGAAAGGTTCGGAAGTCTTTAGAAATATTTCAGTCAAATTGTTATGTTTTCTGAATAAGAATCAGTATTTAGTTTTATTGAGAAATTTTAAAACTGTCTTTGGTCTAAGTAAGAGTATGTGGGGAGGGGGGAAAGGGCTGTGGCTTGTGTTTTTTTGTCTTTTTTGGGTCTTCTTTTCCCCCTTCAGATTTCCCTGAGACACAACATAGTAGTTAAATCAGCTTTGTTCATCATGATTGGCTGAAATAACTACAGCAATTTTCTCTTGTTTTTTGCAGAGTAGAATATGAACCTTTGGTTGTCTGCTCCTCATGTTTAGATGTAGCTCAGAAAAATGCTTTAAATCAAGCCATCCAGCAGCTTGGGGGCCTTGTTGTGAATGAATGGACGAAAGACTGTACTCACCTTGTAATGGTATCAGTAAAAGTTACTGTTAAGGTATGTTGAGCTTTTACATATTGATGGCATTGCTTTGCCATGTTCCCACAGATGCAAATTAAATTCTAGACCTGTTCAAGATTTACCCCTACAAAGCTGCAAAATCAACTCTTCGACATTTAGAAAGAGGAGTATGTTGATGAAAAGTTGGAGGGGAAGAAAATCAAACAAGCAAATTTTGAAGACCTTTACTGATTTTCATCAGTTGCCTTCTACATTTTCATAACTTTGGTCAAGACAGCAATTAAAAGCTACGCTGTTAGAAACTAAACCATCTTGGTTTTCAGTAGCAAAAATCGGTATTGTTCTATCTGTTTGTGTGACGTTTTCCACATCCAAGATCTTAAAAACCTAATGTCAGTTGAACCGTATTCTAGCTGAACTTTTTACATAGAGTAATGATATGTTTTCTGGCTTTTCAGACTATATGTGCTCTGATTTGTGGTCGGCCAATTATAAAACCAGAGTTTTTTGTTGAATTAATCAAAGCTATTCAGTCCAGACAACAGCTGCCAAATCATAAAAGGTAAGTATCATGTTTTCAGTGTCACAGATTAAATTTACATGATGTACATTATCAAGTAACTACACATTTATCTAATGATGTTTGACAGAATATGGGATTTACAGTGACTTTACTTGTGGAAGAATGCTTAATATGACACATTTTAATATTCAGGCAACTTTCTTGCTCTTATTCCCAGAGTATATAGAACAAGCTCTTGGAATTGACTGTATGCTTACAGATGTTACTAGCTCTAAATAGGAACTTGTTTTGTTGATATATTTGAAGCAGCATTTAAACTCTTGAGTGTTTAAATGATACAAGGTATATCTTGGTGATACAGTAACATAAAGAAAATTATATTTTTATAAAAGAAATTATGTCAAGCTTATTTCATTATGTAGACATAATTTTCCACTACACGGTTACTCGGTTTACTGTAAACTTTGGTTAAGACAGAGTTAGCCTGGCCATTGACTTCCCTGGAATAGCCGGGGGTTTTAGTTGTCTGTTAAGAGGTGAAGTAAGACTAATGTGCCTTGGTCTTCACTATATGAGAATAAAATACTAATTGTTTCCATGGTTAAATTAACTTGGAATTCTTGCTTTGGAGTAAGTATTGCAGAATATTCCCTTTTGGCTATTTTCTCTGGGTAGAAAAGTGTAAAATAATGCTGTTAAGGTGTGTAAGAATTTCATCTGATCCTGTATTGCTACTATTTTTACCTTGAAAAGGGAGGCAGTTGTGTTTTGGATTGGTTTGTTTTGTACGAGCACATGATTTATGTGGGTGAGAAGTTTCTATTGTGTATTTGTAAAAGGCAAACTGCATTGGTAGCTGTTTGTTTTGTTGGGTTTGGGTTTTGGGGTTTTTTTGGGGGGTGTGTTTTTTTGTTGTTGTGGGTTTTTTTTTTTGTTTGTTTTTTTTGTGTGTTGGGGTTTTTTTAACCGCTTCTATTCTTTGCATGCTTTGGAAGATAATGCAAAATGAAATATGTAATGAATGGGCATTGTAAGAGTACTTGGCATTTGAAAATAACGTTGAACTTTTAATGTCAGTTAACAGGGAGAAAATTCTGTGAATATCATTTAGATGCTTTTAGGATACTATGACTTTTCTGGGTGTGCTGTTTAATCAGTTGAACGCTGGACTCCAGACATTTGAGTTGGGGAAAATAAGTGTTGAAGCATAGAATCACTGTTGGGTTTAGGTATGTATGGATATACATGCATAAATATGTGTTAGGGCATAACAGTTTATTTTCTTTAGTGGGTTTGATGATAGCCTGTGCTAGAATAGTTTGAAGAACCAGGGTGACATGGAAAAGGGCTCCATAAAATAGAACTGGATGGATATGTTTCCCTTTCTTAGATATTTTTGCTAGCTGTTAAGACCTTCAGAGGAATTGAGTTGACTAAATGTTAGTGACTCTAGCAGTATATGCATTATGTAGCTTTCCAAGAGAGAGTTCTGAATCAAACTAAATGCGGCAGCTGGTGTTATACACAGATCTATATTTAAAATAATTGCAGTGTTTTAAACAGGTGATACTTTTAAGATGTAGCTGGTGGGAAGATACTGAAAATTGTTTTAGCAGCTCTTTGCATTCTATTTTGAAAAATACTTTCAACTTTCACAGGGAATCTCTACATTTTGCATTGTAGCTAGAGCTGACCTGTGCGTCTATACCCACAAGACACTGAAAAAACAACTTGGGGCAGTACTAGTTTGGATATGAAATGGGAAAGGTGTATTGATGTGGTAATGCACGGTGACACTGTTAATTAAATCTTGATGACTACTGTAGATTTGATCTCTCAACAATCTGAGGGCAGTATAATCTTAAAGCTCAAAAATAATCAGACTTCAGAGAATTGCAAACCTGCAGTTGTCATATCAGTGTGGGCCTTCTTACTTGAGGCTTTTTATGGTGAAGTGTATTACCCCAGTCCTCTGGTAGTCTTCGATAACTTATGCAACAAAGAACAATAACTGAAGACTTTCTAATGGCCGCATAAGTGTGGCCCTGTATGAAATTATGTATTTTATTACAGCAGACCGGTGTAAATAGTGCAAGGCTTTGAAAAAGTGGGAAAGTAACTAAGCCTGTAACTCACCAAGACTCAAAATCTACTTTAAGACTGGAGAAGATCTTTTCTGAGTAACTGTGTTCCTGCTCAAAGCTTATGGGGAGAGAGTACAAGGAGCGCTTCAGAATCCTAAATGAAAAAAGATTATGTTGGCTTTTGAGCTTATATCAGCATTAGATAAGAGTTTCAAAGGAAAATCAAACATTTCTTTGAAAAGTTGAAATTTCCTGCTAAAATTAAAAAACAGGTTTGAAATGTATTTATAGGGGAACTACAGTCAAGTTCCAAATTAATGGAAGCTGCTGTTGCTCCCTTTTTTTATTCATCCTTTGGTCTTTAAATATTACTTTATTCCCTGTATTTATCTTAGGTTAGTAACTGTCTCAGCAAGACTCAGAAGTCTGGCCTGGTATCTAAAATCCGAGTTACCGTGTTTCTTACGATTGGTAGACTTTATCAGATCTATTTCAGTGCAACAATATTTTTGTAAACAGACTTGAACAGTTTACTGAGACTTATCAAATATGCATTTTTCAAAACTTGATGGTTTCAGGCTGGTTTATTTCAATTATGTATGTAAAGCTTCAGGAATTGATTGTGAAAAACACGAACAAAGATAACTAATTAGTACATTTTAGACTATCATAATTGAATTATGTACTTGGATGCAGGAGTAAATTTACATATTTATTCTTGTGTTCAGCTATAAGGTGACTATTCAGTGTCTGAAGAATGTTTCAAACAAAGGAAATTCTTTCCTGTTAGGGTGGTGAGACACTGGAATTGGTTGCCCAGGGAGGTTGTGAGTGCTCCATCCCTGGCAGTTTTCAAGGCCAGGTTGGATGAAGCCTTGTGTGGGATGGTTTAGTTTGAGGTGTCCCTGCCTATGGCAGGGGGGTTAGAACTAGATGATCTTGAGGTCCTTTCCAACCCTAACTATTCTATGATTCTATAAATGTAACAAATGGTGCATTTTTTTCAGAAATTTAATCATTTCAGCATTTCATGGAGTATGTTTTCTCCTTAGAACCTACTAATCTATGCATAAATTGGGAAAGAAGAAAGCTATGTATGTGTATGTATGTAAACCTGTATAAATGTAATTTATTGTGCTGTTAAACCAGATTTTGGGACTGTGTTTTAGCTTACCCCCCCTTCCGCCTCCTCCCCCCCCATAGTATTATGAACAGGATGTGTTGTTGGTTGATGAGAAAATGAACATGAGCCATCAGTGTGAACTCGCAGCCCAGAAAGCCAACTATGTCCTGGACCACATCAAAAGGAGCGTGACCAGCAGGTTGAAGGAGGTGATCCTGCCCCTCTACTCTGCTCTTGTGAGACCTCACCTGGAGTATTGTGTGCAGTTCTGGTGTCCTCAACATAAAAAGGAACAAGCCCAGAGGAGGGCCATGAGGATGATCAGAGGACTGGAGCATCTCCCGTATGAAGATAGGCTGAGAAAGTTGGGGCTGTTCAGCCTGGAGAAGAGAAGGCTGTGTGGAGACCTCATAACAGCCCTCCAGTATCTGAAGGGGGCCTACAAGGACGCTGGGGATGGATTCTTCATTAGTGACTGTAGTGACAGGACAAGGGGTAACGGGTTCAAACTTAAACGGGGGAAGTTTAGATTGGATATAAGGAAGAAATTCTTTACTGTAAGGGTGGTGAGGCACTGGAATAGGTTGCCCAGGGAGGCTGTGAATGCTCCATCCCTGGCAGTGTTCAAGGCCAGGTTGGATGAAGCCTTGTGTGGGATGGTTTAGTGTGAGGTGTCCCTTCCCATGGCAGGGGCGTTTGAACTAGATGATCTTAAGGTCCTTTCCAACCCTAACTATTCTATGGTTTATGATTCTATGTAAAATCAGCAGTCACAATAAAGATAATTAGTTCTGTGGTCAGCCAGAATACATACATAAACTGCTGATTGGTACGGATATTAGTGCAGTATGATTAAAATTGACCTATAGTTTCCCTTTTTTTATCGTGTACCTTCATCTTGCTCTGTCAGAACTGCTGTAGTAGGGAATATATGTCTCAAATAACCCTGTGAATTACTACCCTGAAACTGTCAGTTAGAGGCTTGTCTTAACTCTAGAGGTTTTATGATGTGGGCATGCCATCGTTAACTGTAGCTGCCATCACAGGCTGTGACAAAAATGAGAGTTTCAGGGTAGAATTTCACTTCTGCCTAATCAGTTCCCCAGCAGAAATCATGGTCACTTTTCTTCCTATTAGACAAAACAATTGAGAGTCTTCAGGGTGAACCAGTTCAGTTCTCTATCACACCAGCTAGAGAAGTGTACTTATTTTCTGTTATATTAGGAGGCTGTCATCCACTGTGGTGGATTTCTTGATCCAGTAGAAGGGGAGGAGGGTGGCTGTTCCTGCTTGAAGAGTAGAGCAAGCAAGATGACTGATTTTGTGTGGAGTTTCAGTATTAGCTAGAATAAATGCAGAATGAGATTGCAGTCTTATTTGTTAGTATTGTTAGTGGAAAATGTGGATATGTGTACAACAGATACTTAAAGTGGATAGGTTGAATACGTTCCTAAAAGTGTCTTCCTCTCAGTTACTAAAGTGGGAAGGTCTTGGTCTTAGTTTAGATAATGAGAAGTTAGAGGCTGTGTTTCTTCTTAACATTTTCTTGAAAGAAAAATATTTGTATAAATAGTTTTAACACAGCAAGTATTTTAACATCGGAGCTTTAGTCTAAAACAAAAAGGACAATGAATCGGTACGGATAGGTAAGTCTGAATTTTGTAACTTTAATTTTCTATTCTTGCAGTTTTTATCCTCCAGTTGATGAGCCTTCCATTGGCACTGAAAAACTGGATTTGTCTGAACATCAGGAAAGGAAAAAAATATTCAGTGGAAAAACTTTTGTATTTCTAACTGCAAAGCAGGTAATGGGGCTTTACATTGCAAAAAAGTGTCACAGGGGTAGCTAAGCACAGACTTGATTCTGTTCTCTGGGAATTTACACTGTTTCTGGGTTCATTAGGGAAGAAGGATTTCTATGTATTTATCTTCTTGCAGTACAGTGGCCTAAGCAAGATGAAATACAGGGGGAGAAACAGAACACATCACTTCTGCATTAGTGCATCAGTGATAAGCATTATGCTGATAGTTCATTATGCTGATAATTTTAAATTGACTGCATTTCAAGGTTTTATTTTTGTATTTGCATTCCCTTTTTAGCACAAGAAACTGGGTCCAGCAGTTATTCTTGGAGGTGGGGAAGCAAAGTTGATGACAGAAGGAAGAAAAGAAACATCTTTACTAGTTTCTCCTGATGTTTGTGTTGTTGATGTGATGTTGACAAACTCTCAGATCCCAGGATCTGACTCCATGAGAAACTGGACTGATTCTGTTCTAACTGTCTTGCAAAGGTGCAGCATTGTTCTCCTGTACTTCAGAATTTCTGCAGAGATTTAGTTGTTGTGTTTGCATACATAAAGCAGGCATTTTTTTCATTGTTTTAAGTATTTAGCATAGTAACTAAAATGTCTTCAAGAAGGAAACAAAGGACTTGGCAGGTTTTTTAGGATTTAATGAGCTTTTTGCAGGTTTTTTGTGTTTGTTTTTGGTTTTGTTTTGGTTTTCCTTCTTTGGAGGATCCAGTTCTGTAAAAAATTAATTGTAATGAAGCTGCTTTGAAATTACAGACAGCAAGTGGGTTTTCTTCTACTATCTAAAATAAATTATATTAACTTATATTAACTTATCTAAAGTTAAATATACATGCTTATTTCATGGAAAGCAAGAAATGGCACCTTGAGGTCATGTGGTTTGTTGCTGTCTAATTTGCATACAGTGTTTCTGAAGAGCAGCTTCTGTTCAATGAAAATCAGTTTTTGTTCTGGTGGTAAGTTTTGTTAGAGAAGGCAGGCCATTTTATTAAAACAATGAAAGAAAACAAGAACCCAGTACTTAAAATTCAGGGGAAATAGGTTTGTGTATTCTTGCTGATTAAGAGAAAGCTGTACTCAAGCTCTTCTCATGGCTGTAGTACAGAAGAGGTGGGGGTGTGTGCCTGATTAACTTCTAAGAGGTGATCATATCTTTCAAGTCACTTTCACATTCACACACATTTTTGAATCAGAGGTAGAGCACATTTGGTTAGATGCTCAGAAATCAGGTAGGGAAAGATACATTGGCCAGATTACTGAAACTAGACAATGACTACAGCAGCAGCTGGAAGTTCATATGTATAGGACATGGGTATAATGATGGATAATTATGCTGACTTACTGTATCATGAAAAATTGTAGTGTAGACTGCTGGTTTTTGACAGGAAGAGTGGAACATCTTGTACTTTGTCGTATCTATTCCCATTTGCCTATTCATTTTTGAATCTGTATTGAGAAGCAGAGTTGGGTTTGGGTTTTTTTTTTTTCTGTCTTTATTTTATTTGTATATTAACAGCAAGGATCTCAGGGCTATTCCAGAGGCAGAAATTGGATTGGCAGTTCTCTTCATGTCTACAGAAAAATTCTGCAACCCTCAAAAGCAGCTTGGTAACAAAGGTAATTGGAAGAAGGGTAGTAATAGTTTAACAGTGTTAAAGAGGCAGTATTTCTTTTTGTACCGGGGCATCAACTGGTAATGTTCTTTTGTTTTGCAAGATCACTAAAATAGAATGACACTGTGAAAAATGTATACAGATCTGAAGAGGTGATTGGTTTTTAATGGTCTTGCAGTAAACTGCAGTGACTATCATATGACTCTTTAGATAAAAAAGCAGATCTAAAATTAGCGTAAAAGGCAGACACACTGTACATTGATCTTTAAAGGAAAGATACTTTAAAACAGTCTTCTGAAGTTCATGCTTTTAATGGCCACTGAACCAATATATATGTGATAGTTTAGATTCCATGCTGTTGTCTTCCATGAAAATACTGGGGTAATAGGGAAATAAAAGATGAGTGTTAGAAATGGAGAGAACAGAATTCATTTGTAAATTTGTTTTTTTTTTCCCTTCTCCTCCTCCCCCTCCATAGAAAGGAATTTGCTTCAGGAAAATTCAACCACCCCTACCCAGTAAAACCAAACACAATCTTGGCATAAGAAGTAAAAACAATGAGAAATGATTGCCACATTTACTAAAGTAATAGTTTGAGGGTGGACATTCCAAGTTGTGACTTGAAACTTAAACATATTTACTAATACAATAGTAATAAAAATCTCTAAGACACAAAAAGAGGGTTTTAATTTAATTCTCTTTTCATGCTTCTTCTAAAATTATTACTCTCTAGTTTGTTTCAGTAAAATTGTTCTTATTCTGTTCTACAAAGTGTTGCAAGAGGTAGCAAATCCTGCAATTAAAAATAAAATAACAAATCCCTATAGATTTGTCTTTACAGATAGGAACATTATTTACTCAAAAGTGTATTACGAGTAGAGAAAGATACACATGCGGTAAAGGGAGAGCTATGAAAAATAGTTTGGTTGATGGTATCCTTGTATAAATAACTTGTATATGATTGGGTATCCATTTAGTTTAGAAAGCAATACAAAACAAATTAATTCTCAAGTTCAGTTTAAAGATACTGAGCCTGCAGATATCTGAAATAATCAGAAATGCTGATTCTTATTTCTAGTCTGATAGGACAGATAAAAGCTGTCTGAGTGAATTGTGTAAAAATATTGAATATCAGGCATTTAAAGGTGGCTGTGTTTACAGTTTATTTTCTAAGAGGAAACAAATGCTGGTGTTTGGGAGTTACAACTTCCATGTATGTGTTTAAGATCAAAGGGATTGTAAACAAGACTTCTTCCTCAGTTCTTGTCTCAGAACAAATAGCAACATACAGTAACATGTAGTTGCTCAAGGAGGAGACGTGTATCTATAGGTGATTTATTCCTCTATAGGTTACAACACTAGGAAAACCTGTCCATGGCAGGGGGGTTGGAACTAGATGATCTTAAGGTTGTTTCCAACCCTAACTACTCTACGATTCTAAAAAATTAACAAATGAATGTGTAGAGAATGGATTATCTGAAATTATAATACATCGTTGTCTTGATCAGAATGAGATGCAGGAAGAATGTAAACGGCTAAGAGATGAGTAGTAATTGAAAATGTAACTAGAAGCACGATGGGACATGCTAAAACAGTAAATGTTAGTATCCTTGGACTTGGAGAAGACGTTAAGTCTATGAAGACAAGGACATATGAAACAGAAGATAATATAAAAGATGTTAAGTGTGCTCTTCTTTCTCTTATACAGAGAAATAATGAGAACAGCAAATCATGTTTTAAGATAATCCCCTTACTATAGGGATTATGAGAAGTTGTTTGTAGAAGACAGTTATCCTAAATTGTTTTGATAGCCAATACTGGTTCTACATTAGTAGAAATAATCTCAAATATAATAATCACATGTTAAAGATCAGGAGTTTTGTGCTCTGACAGTTGTGCATAAAATATATATTGCATGATTTATTATGTTATATCCATATGAATAATGATTTCCCATTGTGGTTCATTTTTATTTAAGAAAAAAAAACATCATTCAGTGGAATATTTAACTAAACCTGAATCCCATAATATAGTCCTTTAGAGCTGGGTTGTTTTTTTTTTTAGTTTTGTTTTCTTTTTAATTAATAGATCTGCTTTATTGTTTTATTAAAATTGCTTTGGGACCATTTTACAAGAATCTCACCAAATCAGTTACCGATGTGTGATAACACATGCAAAGAAACACCAATTTGATACTAACCTTTTAATTCTTCTCTTGTGTTGATCTTGCAGTTGTAACTGAAAGTACTTGTGCATCAGCTGTTGTAGGGCGAGCTGTTTCTCAGAGTTTGGTTGTGGATGAAACCCTAATGGTAGCTGCTGCAGATGACAGTGCAGCATATGTGGCTGATACAGAAATAGAAGAGCAGACATGGTAAAGTATTTTCGGAAACAGTTTCTAAGCTAATACTTGCAAATAAAGCAATCTTTTGTGACAGAGGAACTGTATCATTGCCAATGGACAAAGATACACTTTGTCAGAAATGGCACTTACTAAATAGCTTCCATTTGTC
The DNA here is from genome assembly GCF_037157495.1 of Lathamus discolor. Lineage (NCBI taxonomy): Eukaryota > Metazoa > Chordata > Aves > Psittaciformes > Psittacidae > Lathamus > Lathamus discolor. Next base: position 134,377,576 of record NC_088885.1, on the reverse strand, counting down.
TGCAGTGAGATAATTTCTGCAGAAAAAGTAGGACTTACATGATTCGGATACAAATGCAGATGCTGCTTACCTGATTTGACAGTCTTAACTATTAGAAATTTTCAAGCCATTTCACAATTGTAAAAATATATTTATCATGATGGATTTTGCAATTTGCTTTTAGCACGCCTGCATTTTTTACAAGTATGTGCAAAGTGCGGGTACAGCTTTTTTTCTTTTAAATGGTATTCTGCAGTGTATCTCTGTGGTATCTTCTTATGTGTTCACTTAATGCTTTTTTTTCTCTTTAAAGTAGTATGGAGATAGAGAATACTCCCCAGATGGATAGACGAGGAAAGATGGCTTTCCAGGATACAACCACCATAAAGAAAAACCCTAGCACCAGTGGCAGCTTAAATGCAGGGACATCAACATCTAGAGTGAACAGAACATCTGGGTTTAGTCAAAAAAGTCATCCTGTCTCACCATCTGAAAGTTCAGAAGCTGTTAAACCTAGTGAGTGTGCTTCACATCACCAGTCTAACTCCATTATGAATTACTTCCAAGTAGCTAGAAAAAGGTATGTTGAAATGTTCTAGACATTATTTCCCTTATTGTTTTATTGGTGCTATTTTGGTTAATAATTTTAATTCAAGGGTTGTACATTTAATTCAAAATAAAAAGGTAATTTTTGATCAGCTTTCTAGAATGGCAAACTTTTCCTCAAGGGTATTTATGTTCAAATCTCATAATGCGGTCATTAAAACTCCAGGAAGCTGTTATGTTGCAAATGCAGCTAGTTATATTCACAAATGCTTTTGTAATTTATTTCTTTTGTAAATACTCTCTGGTTAAGGGAAAGAGCTGAAGAAGGAGAAGAAACATCTGTAGCCAAGCTAGCAAAACTGGAGGAAAGGTCATTGCCTGTTCCCAAGTTCGCTGAACCCGCAGCTTCATCAGTGTGGAACAGTGAAGCAGAGAGGCATCAGAGTAAAAATAACATCCTGGACCTGAGCCCAAACTTTGCATTAGAAGACACAGGTATAAAGCTTGTGGGGGAAAGTGGCAAACTAACAAGTGATAAAAACAACACTAAAACTGCTTCTAGTGAAAAGCATGCATCAAAGAAGAGAAAGGAGTTAGACGATTTATCTGAAGATACAGAGGCACTAGAAATTGTGTTTGGAAGCAGAGACCTAGACTGGGAAGGTCAAATGGCAGATCATGACCAGGAAGCTCAGAGAAAGAAAAAATGTTTGGAAACCAAAGGAAGCAGGATTCAAGAAGTAAATGTAAAGCAGAGAGAGGAGAATAAAATATTGGTAAGTTACATTCTTGTGACTGATATTGAACTGTGTTGGAAGGATGCAGATAGATCCTTTAAGGATGAGGCTGCTTGGCATACAGGAAGTGGCTTTATAAAGTTTGTTTGCTTAAAACCCTCAAATCACTCTGAACTAAAAATTGCCATGATGTATCTATTACATGTGAATGTTGCAGTGTAACACCTGTCTAGAATGAGAAATACTTTTTCATTCTTCAGGACATTGTTTTTATGTGAATTGAAAGCTGCTTGTATTCTGATAGTTTTGCTCTCTTTTTGCTTGAAGTACTGTGGGTAGAACAGCAAAATATATCACTGGTCCAAGCAAAAGTTCTTGTATGTTGTTAATTATAACACCGATATTTATACAAAAATAATAATTATATTACCTTTATGTAATGGATTTTCTGAAGAAATCATTAGTTGACTGTTGAGTTACTGAAGAAGTGTCCAATGTCTTTCACATGATATCTAGAGATTCTGACTTGAAAGATTGTTAAAATTCCTGTATGAGTTGATTCAAATCACTAATACCCTCTTAAAAAAACCAACAAAAGAAGAAAACAAAACCAAAACAGAGCTTGTAATTCACTTTCTTGATTATTTCTCTGGTTTTGAGAATAAGGCAATTTTTGAAGAGAAACAAAGAAAACAGTGGATTTTGAGTTAACAGTAGCCACTTCGTGGAAAAAAACAAAAGCAGGTTTGTAGAGGAAAACAATGGGGAGAGCTGTGGCAGAGTAGACAATTAGCAATGCAGAAGGGAATAAGAGACAAGGACTAGGTTTAAGTTTTGCTTATTTAAAAAATATGTATATATTAAAGCTTCCCATATTATCAGCATAAAGCTGATCTGACTTTTTCAACCACTGATAATAATTTATGAGGGGCAGATCTGGTTTTAAACTGTGAGGAACCTGCAGAATGCTCTCCTGTCCTAGTAATGAAATGTCCTTCCTGCACACATGTACACTTAACATGTGAAATTGAAAATGCTACTTTTTATTTTTAAAAGCTTTTGCAGTCTTTTCCACAGCCTAGCAGGACTTTGAAGATTGTACACATGGACAAAACTTGCTACTCGTATAAGAAAAAGATGTGAAAAAAATTTAAGGAAACCCCACAATTGTTACAGTGTACATAAAATCATAAAAATTGAAAGTGCAGTTTCTTTTCTGTATAAATATATTTATTTGAAAATGCTTATTCTATGGCATAGAGCAGAAAAAACAATTTTATGTAATTAAATTTGTATTCTAATCAAATAGAAAGAAGAGGTACTTGGATCAGTTCTAACTCCAGAAATGAAAAGCGAGTTCAAAGAACAGTCACCAGTCTTGGTAAGAAACCAGGTCATTGTAAGTTTGAACAGCAGACTTTGAGAAGCATTAAGAAAATGGATCAAAATTTTGCTTTTAAGAACATTTGTGGATTCTGTTTGAGAGTAAAGGAGGTTCTGAGGATTATAATCCTGAGAATAATCATATGTAAATTTGAATAGTACAGTCTATATTATTGACTGTGAAGGGACAGTGTGAAGTGTAGTTCATCTGCATGCTTGTGTAATGACGTTTGTATGGATACTTAAGGTGACTGAAACTATAGAAACCTAATTTAATTGTATTAACCCTTCAGTGTGGTTAATACTTGTACTGATGTTTTTGTTAGTTTACTGCTTAAAGACCAGACAAGAATGTAATCTTGTTTGCTCTAAGGAGATGAACCACTGAAAAAAATAGATGTAACTGACACTGATTAACAGTAAATAATGTGCTAGCTTTGTTAGAGGTGAGATGAATGAAGGGGAGAATTGCTGGGAATGTCACTGGGGCGGGGGGGGGGGGAGAGTAAATGAAACTCAAATGGAAAGATTCTGAAGAGATAAATAAGGTTGAGTGTAGCCACTGAGCAAGTGGCAAGATCACACCTTTTCATGTACATAAAAGAAATCAGCTCAAGAAGAGGGAATGCTGTGCAGGTGTACCAAAGTGCAGGATCAGCTCCCATTAAGGCACTTTTAGTTCATACTTTGCTATAAAACAGCTGTAATGCATCTGGGCTGGAACTGTCTATGAAGATGGTTTAACAGTATTTTTGAACTTGTCCTGTACTCAGGCTTCCTTTATAATCCACATAGGTCTAGCTCCAGGCAGCAAAGTGTGCAGGCAAACTTTCTGACATGCGAGGTTTTCTCATGTACAAGAAAAAGTTGCTTCATTGATCAGATCAGGCTTACGGCCCTAAAGTTGGCTGTCCTGGGTTCAGCAGTAGCAGTTATTTTTTTCCTTCTTAGTAGCTGGTACAGTGCTGTGTTTTTGACTTCAGCCTGAGAACAATGCCGATAACACACCAATGGTTTTAGTTCTTGTTAAGTGATGTTTACTCTAGTCAAGGACTTTTCAGTCTCATGCTCTGCCAGTGAGGAGGGGCATGGAAAGCCGAGAAGAGACAGGACACCTGACCTAAACTAAGCAAAGGGGTATTTGATACCACAGCAAGTCATGCCCAATATATAAACTGGGGGGAGTTACCCAGAAGGGCTAGATCACTGCTCAGGTTGGGCTGGGTATCAGTCAATTGCTCAGGTGGTGAACAGTTGTATTGTGCATCACCTGTGTTTATTGTTTTCTTTCCCCCTTTTAGTTTTATATTCTCCTCCCTTGTTATTCCCCTTATCACTATTATTATTGATGGTAGCAGTGGTAGTTTTGTGTTATACCTTAGTTACTGGACTGTTCTTGTATCAATCTGTGGGAGTTACATTCTTTTGATTCTTCTCCCCATCCCTCTGGGAGCAGGGAGGGAGGGAAGAAGGGAGAGAGTGAGCGAGCGGCTTTGTGGATCTGAGTTACCGGCTGGACTTAAACCATGACATTGGCCAAAGTGGTAAATCCGTAGGCTAGAACTGAGATGAAGATGTTCAACTTTGTCATCCGTGGATTAGCTGGAGTTTCCATTAGAGTAAGCATACTTGGTTAGTCCAGGTAAGAGGCAAGGTGGAGAGGAGGAAAGAAGCTATTCTTAGATACTAGATAAATAAAAGTAACCAAAAAAAATCCTTACTTGAAGTTTTATCTGGAAGTAAAATCCTAGTGCAGTGAGACACACTGACTTCATTATTCTTACTGCAATTCTTAGTGATCCTGTCTTTTGAACAAGTGTAAATACAAAAGAAATTTACTGAGCTCCCAGCTCTATTGGTAGTATATGAGGAGACTGAGAAGTAAATCCATCTTCTTGGCTTTTAGCACTACTGCATCTTCCCCTTGCCCTTTTGTAATCCTAACTTTTGCCTCAGCTGTGCTCATGATTTTATCTTTCTTTAAAGTTTATACCCCTAGATACGCTGCATGTCTCTTTATACACTTGAAATGCTTTTTCCTTTTCTTCCCACCTAAGAACCACAACAAAATGCAAGATGACTCCAGCAATCTTCCTAGCAGACTTCTGTTGTGTGAGTTTAGATCATTGGTTGTCAGCCATCCAAGACAGAACCGTCAGCTTACTGGAAATACCAGCTATGGGGGAAAGAAAAACTTCAAACTGTTTAAAAAGGTTGGTGTGTATTTGAAATGGTCACAAGATGGCACTATTTAAAAGTACTAGAAAGGTTTGCCTTGAGGTTGTAGAAATATGTTAGGAAAGTTTGGGGTTTTCTTAAATTGATAGTAACTGCAGAAAGAAACAATTTAAATACCGTATTATACTGTTAGCAAATATTTGTCTAACTGACTGAAGAAGTACCAGGCTGACAGAGACTTACCTCGTGCTATATTATTTAGAGACTTGTACTCTCTATTCCAGGCCGTTACTTGGAATAAGGTGTTAACTGATGGCTACCATCTCCCAAAAGCTAGCAAGTTGACTTCTCCAAACACCATATGTTAAAATACATATGTTTATACATATGCTGTGTATAAAGCATAGCATATGCTTTAACGGGTTTCAGAATCTTGCATTTTATCTAACAAATCTTGGATTTTAAATGGAACTAAATCTAGTACCTTGCAACAGTAAGATCTATTGCTTGTTTGGATCTTGAGGATAATTTGAAGAGTCTTAGTGTTCACTGTAAAAATACACTTCAGGTCATACTAAAAAATAATATATAAAAAAAGGCGTAAGATTACTAGAAATGCATTTCAGTAAAATACTGTGTAGAGAGTGAGAGTCACACAATACAACTTCCAGCTTTCTGGGAGTATGCTCTCATTTTTAGATAACACTTTAAATTTCTAATAGTATTTTCTTTTCCACCATTTTTTAAGAGATGTTTATGCATTCTATGAGAAAATAGAATCTATCAGTAAAAATCAGTTTATAATGTTTTCAAACTCTATTTAATGTACTTATTTAGCCTATGTAACTTGTCAGGTATTCTTTTTCTTTCGGTAAAAGGAGGGAGTTAATAGCTTTCTCTAAATGCTTTTTTGCTTCAATCTCTTTTAAATTTGGTCTCTGATAAATGTTATTCAAAGAAGACTGACTTCCTTCTGTGATATCTGAATAGACTTTCTGAATTTGTTAAAACAGACCTTTTACATGCAGTGTGGGTTGCCTTGTGTTGTAATGTTAAGACTTTATTGTCTGACAGATAGCTTATCCAGGGGCCGGACAACTTCCATACATTATTGGAAGGTCAGATTTGATTGCTCACCAGGCTAAAAAGAGTTCAGAGCTAGAAGAGTGGTTAAGGGAAGAAATGGAGGTAAGGAATTAATTCTTGAAGATGGTAAAACAAAAACTTGTCGTATGTAAGTGCTTGTGCCAGCCTCTGGTCATTACTGAAATACTTCTGAACTTTATTTTTGAAATAAAACCTCAGCTGTCCACAGATGCTTATAGGAACATACACGTTAGAAAAGTTACTGGAAGTCAGAGGTCAGGGGTAAACTCATCTTTTTGCTGATTACTTGAATTCACTTTACATGCAACAGTCATATAATCAGAAATACTGATTTAAAGCAAAATCAGTAACCTAAGAAAGAATTATCTTTTTTTTTTTAATAAGAAAAACAGTATGGAAACTTACTACTTCTAAAAACGTGATAGGGAGCTGGAAAAAACTTCTCTGTGGTTAGCTGTGTTCAAATTGTTATAAACTACAGCTGATACTTCACTCATAAATGGAACAGAATATACCTGAGTAAAATTCAGTTGGAGTATACTGAAGAGATAAGAATAAATAACATTTTTTCTATTGCAAAAATCTTCACCTTTTTTATGTAGAAGTCGTAAATAAATTTTGTCATCACAGTTCTCTGGCACTTTGATTTTCCAATAGTTTCTTTATAAATACTTGCTGATAAATCATATTCTGTTGCCAAAGCCCAGTTAAGATCCCATCACATCAACACTTTCTGATTATCTCCCCCCCCCCTTTTTTTTTTTTTAATCCCTGGCTATAGATAGCACTCATTAAAATTGCCTTTGTGCACCAATACTCAGATTAAAAAATCTGCTATTTCTACATACATGCTTAAAACCCCAAACCATATTTCTGACCAAAAATGCTATCTTGTACAAACTACTACATTCTGTAAGTTGGTAGTGGTAGCCAAACTTGAGTAGTGAAATACATTACCTAATGTGAATATGCACTAAATAGAGAAATATAGAATATAATATAAATACTTAGAGAAGACTTATTTCTTCAGGAAAAACTGTGTTAGTGCAGTAATGTATTGTTTTTCTGTATTACTGGTTTAATCTTTAACATCAAATATTGAATAAATTTATTTTCTCAGGAACAGAACCGACATGCAAGAGAAGAATCACTCGCTGATGATCTCTTTAGGTAAGAGTGTTATGTTTGTACTTAGAAAATGTGTATTTTTTCTGTACCTGTTGTTTGGCAAATTCCGATTTTGTAGAGGGCTGCTTTGACTGTTATTTTCAAAATTCCATGGGTTCCCGTCCATGGAATATATCCAAATGATTTAACTTCTCTCAAATTCTTTTTATGCCTTAAACTTTCAGTTTCATTCAGACTTGCTACAAGTTTTTAATAAGAACATTGTGAAACAAAAATGTTGCTACTTCCTGGCTCATAAGCACAAGCTTGATTGTTCACAAAGGCTGAAAGAGATTCCAGGGTCAGACTTTCTGCCATTAGTGTTTGCTAGAGTCTAATGAAGTGTTCTGGTCTTATGATTAAGTCAGTCACGTGAACTGTGAAGAAGAAATGATGGGGTCTGCCACTTTTTCATTCTGGCCATGGCACTTGTCCGTCCCTGTGCTCAATCACTTGAGGGAGCTAAAGCAACAGAACATTAGGTGTGTGAACAAGTGATGGGCAGGGCTATTTTTTTTTTTTTAATCTTTGAAGTAATGATTCACAGAATTTAAAACAAAAACAAAACCCCAAAACAACCCCTAAGTGAATCCTTCAGTATGGCCCCTCTGCATCCCTTATGTTTGAGACCCTTCAGCTGCTTTCAAATCCGTTCACAATGAAAAAGCTCCTACCTTAGAAACTCCCTCAGTGCCTTAACTTCTTCCTGGTTTTCAGACTAGAGGAGAAGAGGTATTTTTACACCAATCATTCTATGCTCTTGACAGAGTAGTAGAATCATTAATTCTGTCCTAATCAGTGCTTATCTCACAGGAGTTTGAGAGATTTCTTTGGGAGGTCCAGGTTCACTTTAACGTTTGCTATTGCTTCTTGCCATAACTTGTTACATTTGCCAGCAAAAGACAGTCTGTTTCAGCAGTTTTGTTTCAATAACCCTCAGTTCAGTTGTCTGCTGCTTTCCCTAATCTCTCTTTTGAAAGAATGAATCATCCTATTCAGTTGAGTTCCTGTCCGGTTACTTGAACTGTAATCCTAATTTAATTATTTATGACCTATTTCTAATCAAAAAAGTTCTAAGCCAAGTTCTACATCTGCAATAGAGCCTTTAAATATCTGTCAGTTATGAAGACAGTTATAAAAATGTGGTGCAGCTTGATTGCTGTGTTCACAATATCTGGCCCAAATATCTTAATTTTAGCCTTTCAGAACACAGCAGTGGAAAATTAGATAATTTTCATGCATTCATGCTTTAAAAAGTTTTTTACCTCATCTCCAGTCAGTTAGGATAGTTGTACTTACAGAAGTTTCCACAGTCAAAAATATTAGACCACACAATTTTATGTTTAGCAGTTTGTAACCTTCTTCTAATTTTGTCCTTAATTTTGAGTCAAATGACATGGCGTAATGCTAATATTAACAGCTAAAATTTCCCATGAAAACTGCATTTGAAGATGATGTTAGAAAAATTCATGCAGTATTCCAAGTAAAGATGAGCTAGAAAGAAAAGCTGTGCCCTCAACTGCTGCTCTTGAGTAGAGTGAGAGAGAGGAGGAAGGAAAAGTATTATCGTACTGCCTGCTAAGACTACAGATAAATGTACTGCCTTCAGCAATAGCCCTTTGTATTCTTCACTCCCTGTTCCCAGCAAGCTCTTTTGTTTCTTTGTGCATTCAGTGGCGGAATCTCTGGAGTCCTTTTTCCATTTCAGGCCACAGGCACTGTATAGTTTCTTTTCTCTGGTTATGTCCTTTGGTTTCTTTTCCTCTGGAAAACATTATCCAGGCTTCATTTGACATGGAAGATGGCTGGAGGTGAGGTGTTGGTGTCAGCATCTCCATAGGCAGTCACAGACAGGGTTGAAGCTGGTGGTGTCCTGATGGCAGGTTTTCATCCTGCATCATCCTCTTCTCCTATCTGCTTATCTTTCCGCCTTCTCTTTCCCTGCCCCCTGCCTCCCAAAATAGGATTTGGTGCGCAGGACATAGTTAAATGTTCAAGCTAATGTGTTACAATGCTATAGCAATTAATTCAGAGAAGTGCTTTTAAGATTTAATGTGAGGATCTCATTTTGTTTAGCAAAGATTTCATTATCTTTTAGTTTTTATGTGAAGAAACAATCGATCACTGTTTGATTTCTTAACCTGCCATGTTTTTGACTACCATTAAAAATTGAGCATTTAGGTAGAAAAATATGTATGATGGTTGATATGTATGATGGGTGGTTTTTGTCAAAATCTCTATCAAAGAAAAATGAGACTGCATATCAATTTGTAAAGCCATTCAGAAAACCTTATTGCTCTGTCAATTAACAGTTAATAATAGAGCATTTCTTTCAGAGGGCACACATTTCATTTTTGCCAGAAATCTGAGTTGTATAACAACAGCAGTGACTTCTAATACCTTTCCAGTTATGTGGTGATGTAATTTGGCTCACAAGTGGTCACATTTTCCTGTGTAAGCAAAAATAGTCTTGATGAATGAAAGCAAAATGAGTGGAAGTAAAACTTCATGATCATTCAGTTGTGTCCGTAAGTTAATCATGCATGAATACAAAACACATCAGAATTTTCAAAGAAGTGACACAGGATTTGGTGAGATGAAGCACAAATGGAGAGAAAGAGAAAGCCAAGAGATAGCAGTGTCAAGCAGAATCAAACTGTAAGCATATTGCAGTAAATCAGGTAACCATTTAGTATATCCAGAAAGTAGATCTAAATTACTAACAGTTGGTAAGATGCTGTATAAAGGGGAATGTAAGGCAAAGAATGGATTTCTGTAGGAGTAGGAAGCAGCAAAAAGGGTTCTGTCTGAAAGAGTTGTGGCCAAATGTTGTACATTACTGTGGATATACATTCATGTGTGAATATATACCCTTCCCCCCTTTATTTAAGAAACTTTATATTGGGACATTAAGAGCTTGGAGAAAGTCATGTGTCAGATTTAAGTATTTTAAGTATCTAGGAAGTCAGTGAAAATTTTAGTAAAGGTTACCTTTAGTTCATGCACAAGTTACACATCCTTCAGTCAACAACAGTAGTTAATTCTAGAAGTGTAGTCAGGGGAAGGCCTGAACAGTGACCAATCCCTTGTTCTGCATATATAATAAAGCTATTTACATCCCACTGTTAACTTCAAATATTATGAAGTTTTACTTCTTTGTGACAGGTTTTCTTTTTTCTTGCAGATATGATCCTAATGTGAAAAGGCGAAGATAAACTGTGACCTGAATTTACAATGATTCTCTAGCAAAATAGCTTTCTGCTCCTTAGGTTTGCTGGTTACACAATGTACTACATACCTATGTGTGACCATCTGAACTATCTGTTACTCCAAGTCTTGTTTTCAAGTCTTCCCTTTATTAAAGAAAAATAAAAGTTTCTTTCACTGCTTGCTACTTATGGATTGCCTGTTTTCAAGACCTTAATGTTGTTTCCTCTTGAGAGGGGGAGGGCATTGTGGGGATTTTCCACAGTAGTACTGGGGACAAAAAAAAGGGAGTATTGTCACTTGGCTGAACATACATCCGGTATATGTTCCTGGTTTGAGTCCACCTTGAGGGTATGCAGTGGGTGATAATTTGGCTTCTAATTAAGTTATGTCTGCTGTCTGGTTGATGAGAAGCCTGTAGATGAGTGAACCTCAGCCTTTTGCTTTTCCAACATGAAGTATCTGAGTAGGTGATACAGGACGTGATTACATGATCCAAGTCCTGTGAGTCTGAACATCCAGTTAAATACATCAGTATTTGCCTTACTCCTGGAACTATTACATTAGCTTGACCTGATGTTTCCTTTATTTTCTTAAACATACTGTTGTGGGCTCACCCCGGTAGCCAGTCACTCTGCTCAGCAGGATGGGGTAAGAGAATCAGAAGGCTGAAAGTGGAAAAACTCATGGGTTGAGATAAAGACCATTTTATAGGCAAAGCAAAAGCTGTGAGCACAAGCAAGGGCAATTAACTGCATTCTGCAGAACTTCTGCTGCATGCTCCATTTTCATTCTGTGTGCTTGTGCCCTGTGGTTTCAGTGTTCTGGTTCACCAGTTTTCTGAGAGAACTTCTGTATCGATTTTCTTTAGAAGGTTAAAAAAGTTCAGTAACTCCGACACGGCATCTAAGGCTTCTCTCTGCCTCAGACCACAGCCTGCAAGCACATCCACCATTCTGAGAAAATTATGTTCTTCACCTAAAAATACATCTAAGCAGAAGCTTAGAGATCTTAGAAGCTTCAGATCTTGTGTCTTGCATTTTTCCGTGTAACACAAAGTTTGCGGTTTTGTTTGGATTGCTTTTATAGCAGTTTATCTTTGTTCACATGGCTTACAGGAAGGAGATTCACACAATATATAAACTAAATGTACTTTTTATTCGCAAGGCTTTTAAAATACAGTCTTGCATTCAGCAGCTTAGCTGAACAGTTTAAAGCAGATTGAATTACTCCATGAACCACTAAATAGAAGATGAATGCTGTGGGAACAACATTCTTAATTTTCAGTTAAACTCACACCAGTTTCAGTTGACTTCCCATTTTTCCTACATCAGCTGGGGAGGCTCATTACCTCCACTCCTGATGATGCTCTATTCCATGCATTTACCACCAAACATCAGTTCCTAACTGAGACAGTAGCTGAAGTCTCTCCTATCTCTCCTATTACCAGTTCATTTTGTACAGGTGATTTCTCAGTCCTTATCTTCCCGGTTTTCCCTTCCTCTCCCCCATAAAACTAGCCCTTCTCTTGCTCCGTTCCATTTATTGAATCAATCCTCACTCACATTTGGCCACATATGGTGTTTGATTCACAAATTTCAATTGTGTTGTGATATCTCCTTAGAACTTAAGCCAAACATGACAAAACCTGAACCAGCTTCCTTACCCTTACTCTTCACTCTTCCTCACCCTTATTCTTCACTCTTCCTCTTACAATATTTTGATACCCACCACATTCCAGCAAGTTAGTTCTAAAAACGGTAGACAAAATCAGACCTCCCTCTTTCCCTGCCACTTGCTTTAGCACTCTGCTCATAGCTCTCTGCCCCAGCTTTTGACTATCACAATCTCTCTTGAGCACTGGCTATAGCATCATATCCATGCAAGCCAACACCTTTTCCCTCTTTCCGACCACTACATCTCTCTGAATGCCTCTTCCTTCCCAGCTTGTTTTTTACCGACTTAAGGGTTCCCCACTTACGCAAACCAAAATAATCAGCTTCTAGGTGAAACACTTTAAATCACAGAATTGGTGGAAGGGACCTCTGGAGATCATGTAGTTATTATTTAGCTTTCAATTGCTACCAGTTTTCAAGGTTAGCATGCAAACCTCAGAGGTTTAACCTAACCAAAGCTGAGGTTTTGTTCGCAAGTTGCTTGCAGCTCAGGAGAATAATTTCAGCCTATAGCAGCTGCTATGTACATGTTTACATTGATCGTCTAAAAATAAAAAGGTATGATCCAAGCATACTCTAGAAAAAGCAGGAAACTGAGACATGACAAAAGGAAATGACATTTACATAGTAGTTCCAAGTCTGGGTGTATCATGTCTGAACAAGCATACAGGTAGATGAATATAATCCTTTATCTCATTTAGAAATTGAATGCCACAACCAGCATACCAAGCCTGACAAAGAAAATGACAAAGTCATAGCATTGACTTCCCAAATTGTGCCAGGTAGATGTAACATGGCAGCATCAATTCTTGAGCAGCAATAATTCAGCATTCACATAGAAGCTGGTCCTAGAATCTGATGAAAAATGAACCATTTGCCTCCCCAGAGTACCCGCTGGAACTGTATCGTATCTCTTGGATTGCCTTGACTCTGTGGACAACTATTTTTAATTTACCCACTGAGTTAAAAAAGAACTTTAAAATGCCAGGATTCTGTAATACTTTGTAAATGTACAACAAATCTAGTTGTTCATATTCTTTATGCTGGCATGTAAGTCTACAGAGGGTGTCCAGGAACACGAAGCTGAATTTTAGTTTACTGGATCATCCACTGTAGGCAGTGTAGGCTGATACTTACACATTGCCAGTCATCTCAGTATAAAGGGATGGAGGAGAAAAGTGCAAATTAGGTTAACTTTGTCTCCAGAACAAGTAATTTCAAAATGACAGGAGAGCTAAGAAGGTGAAGTGTATTTTCTTTCTGGTTTTGATTACTACTGATGACCACACAGTTTTAAGACTTGGCTTTACGTGCCCTGTAAGTACCATATTGTCATTGTTAGAAAATCAGCTAACATGCAGTCAGGTGTAATGCAAGTTCAGGGTCAGGATTTGCTTGAGATGAAATGTTCTATTGTCTGCAAAGACAAAACCATCTTTAAAACAGTGCTTAGCTTCACTATAGTTACTGTATTACACTATAAATGGCTCTCCCACCCCATAACCCTTGTTTCTTACACCGAATTCATCTTTGACCTCACAGTTCCTTGTGTAATTCAAGCTTCAAAAATTAGCTAAGCTGAACAACTGAGGTGTACCGTACCCCTAAAATACCCCTTTTTCAGTAAAAAATACTCAATATCCTCACTTCAAATTTGTACCTAATGTCACCAAAACCTTACTTCCTCTGTCAGAGAATGTTTAAGTTTCCATTCTTTCTGCTAAAAAGAATCAGATATTATGGTAATTTCGGACAAAGCATGACCACTCTCAGGTTGGGCAAGGGAAAAAGGGGGAAGTAGATCTCCAAAAATCTCTCTCATCAGCTGAGGTACCATGCTCACGTCTTGTTCTCACCTCAAAAAATAATCCAAAATTATGACAGAACATTGTTATTGTAAGGTTTTAAAATATTATCTAAATTAAAATGTAACAGTATAAGCCTCTATTTTTTGTTCCATAAATTCTTCAAAATTAAATCATCACTATATGGATGATAATAAAATTGAATAATCAGCTGCCTTTAAGGCATACCTGTGCTACCTCTTGCTGTTTAGAAATGTTTGGAAGGTAGTAGTTAGAGCACACATTCCACTATTACATGAAAATACCTGCTTGCTTTCTCAAAAGTAGAAAATATGATACCAGAGCAACCAGATCTCTCCTCTTGGCACACCACCTTACTGATCCAGTCCTACAGGTTCTGGAGCAAATAAAATTGCTTCTAGCCCATATACATGTTGCACTTCCATGGAACTTCAGTTAATAGTCAAGTTAAAAATATATGGCAACCTGTTAAGAGTAACAGCTCCAACACACAGCTCTGAAGGTGCAGCGTACAGATGTTGACACAAGAGCATGGGAGACCACCAGCCCATCAACACTGCATGGATTCACTTCAGCCCTACAGGTCTGTAGTTCACAGTGCTCACATTCTTTACTGCTTTTCCCCCCATTGCTCCTCACTGGTTATCAGTGAGGACTCACTAGAAGTTTGTAAATTTGACACCCTTTCTTTCTATCTCCAGAGCAGTTGGCCTAAAACCGGCTTTTTCTTCCTTTCAAACAGATATGCCAGGTCAGCTCTGCCTCAAAGTTTGGGTCTTAATTTAATTTCCTCCTGCTTTGAATAAGTACTCTGAATTTCTGGCCCTAGCCTTGTTTTCACAGCTCTTGAGCTGTGCAGAGAAAGAAGCTACCGCCACCTCCTTCTACAAAATTAGTATTTTTATTATGCAACCATCACTCTGTGAAATTCATCAGTAAAAAAGGTGCCTCCACTCACCAGGCTAGAAAGAAGATACAGCGTACCCCCGCAGTTCGCTGCAGACTAGGGATCTACAGCTGTGGGATGCACTTTGGTGTCCCTTACTCAATGCACAGGTGCTGTTTCTGGGAGCTATCCTCTTTCCATGCTTCCAGTGGCAAGCCCACGCCCAAGACAACGCATTTTCCTGAGAGAGAATCCAATGTTATTGTCACCGCTCTCTGGATTACTTGCAGAAAGGATTTATGTGTCTACTCACCAGGCTGAAATTTAGCCTCACTTTTTGTGGATGATATTTTAAGCAGAAGTCAGTCATCTACTTGAAACTAAAAAAGAAAGGCTGTGCTATTTGTTACCTTCATTAACAAGCACCTACTGTCAAATAATCACATATGAGGCAGACTGTTGGGAAATCTACTATGACAAATCTTAGTCCCAGTTCAGCAGCTGGATACTGCTTTGAATAATCTTAGCACTAACTTAGCTGGGAGACACATTCAGCATTAAGAACCAAACACAATTGTAAGAGACATTCTCATAGAGTTACAGAATGGTTTGCGTTGGAAGGGACCTTAAAGCTCATCCAGTTCCAACCTCCCTGCCAAGGGCAGGGACACCTTGCACTAGAGCAGGTTGCTCAAATCCCTGTCCAACCTGGCCTTGAACACTGCCAGGGATGGGGCAGCCACAGCTTCTCCGGGCAACCTGTGCCAGGGCCTCTCCACATTCACAGTGAAGTATTTCTTCCTAATATCCAATCTAAATCTCCTCTCTGTCAGCATAAAGCCATTCCTCCATGTCCTGGCCCTCATGCCCTTGTAAAACCTCTCTCTGTAGATTTCTTGTAGGCCCTCTTTAGGTACTGGAAGCTGCTCTAAGGTCTCCCTAGTACCTTCTCTTCTCCAGGCTGAACAAGCCCCTCTCTCATCCTGTCTTCATAGGAGAGGAGCTGCAGCGTTTTGATCTTCGTGGCCCTCCTCTGGACTTGCTCTAACACTACTTGTTAGAGCTACCTACCACTAGTCTATTAGAAAATACAGTATGTGTTGATATATCTTTACAAATTCTATAAATCCAAATTAAATTCCTTTTGCTAAAAATTAATTTGTCTGTATTTTAGTAATAAAGCTTTAATAGTAAGCATACTTTTTAAATTCATGATGTTTAAAAGCTTATCTTTCTCACTGAAAGAAGAGCTGAAAGAAGCAAAGTTTCCCTTCTGAGAACTTTTATATCATGCAGGAAATTCAAATGTTTTGTTGTTGTTTTTTTTTTAAATCTGAGATACAAAAGTGTTTCCCCAAAAGACAACTATTCAGTGCCACCAGCAAATCCACAATATTGCTGTAAGTACGATACCATGCTTTGGGTAAAACTATCCCAAGGCAAAGCCTGATTTTTTACATTTCTTTTTCTCATAAATTAACAGAGTCAAGAAACAGAAATTTCTCTCCAAATCAGAAACCCAAAAGTGAGAAAAATCCAGCCACAACTTCAAGCCTAGCAATTCCTACAAGAAACGGGATGATTTTTTCAGTAAAGCTTTAGTTGAAAAACAGTATTTTTATACTGGCTTAATAAACATGACCTCTGAGAAAATGTCTCTGCCCAAAGAAGGGGTCTCACATGCAAAGACAGGCAAGACTGATAGAAGAAAATAATGCAGTTAAACCTCAAGGTGCTGTAATGCTGCACTGAAATATACCTGTATAGTAACAGGATGAAAATCTCTTCTACCAATTTGTCACTACATCACACACAGCTTGTAAGCAGCTGCAACAGCTGAGGCTAGAGATCTGGGCTTTTGAAGCTACTTTCCTTTTTGCAAAGTAAGTGGCTAAGTAAATTGCTTCCTGTTTTCTTGGTATTTTAAATAGTTCACATGACAAATGAAAAAGCAGTAATGTGCCATGATACGTTGTATTCGGACACTTATATTGACACAAAACTGAAAGAATTTAATCAAAGCACAGATGTATTCCCAATATATTAACTGCAATAAAGTTCCATAATCAAGTATTTAGCACTTGTAACACTGATTCTCAGTTAAAATTATTAGGTATTACAGGTTTAGGATCTATTTGTATATACACAGTTTTTGTCAACGAAGGGAAATTATAAAATCTCAATTCAATTATGAAAAAAATAAGCCCAGAATTTAGAATAATTAAACCCAGCTAAAGTACCAGTATAAAAAAGTATCTTAACTAGTATTGACAATGCATGGTTAAATTCAACCATGTAGGCAATGAAGAAATTAATATGAACATTGCTTCATTTGTGTTAATTTTTCTGCTATTAAGTTGGCTCTAAACTAAAATTCGGTAGTAGCAGTAGCATTGTTTCACAAACTTCTTTGGACTTCCATTGGAAATACAGTCACTTTAATCCTTGCATACTTTACCTTTTCAACTTCTAAGTCCAAAGCACGAGTAATTTACTCAGGTGCATAAAGCTCTGCAGTAGCCACAGAACCCCATAATTCAGTAGGCACAGAAAACAGGCATTTATTGCATAAAGGTATCTACAACTTATTAGACAGCTGGGAAACCAGCAAGCACTACCAGTTTCACAAAGCCTAAGCCTGATTTCCTTTTTAAAATCTGTTCAAGTTCTAACACGGAGATTTTAATCATGCAAACACAATACCCTAAACTAACATGATATTCTTCAACACAAAAATACCTCAAGCAAACAAAAAAAAAAAAACCCACACCTATTTCCATCATGTTGGATCTGAATTAAAACGTGTTAATAAATCAGTTAAAATCAAGCACTTTTGTCTAGTGAGAGTTCTGGAAAATAACTTTTCTAACTAGCTGTTGCTTACTTTGCTATGGTGAATGATCCATGAGTGTGTTTAGGTAAACTAACTACTCTAAAACCCAGCAAATGAAACCTAGGGCTTACATTATTATGGAGCAGAAAGGTGACACTTCAGTTCAGAGGCAGGTACAAGTTAAGTCTGTCTTTCGTAAGAGGCCTTGAGATTTATAGGAAGTATAGCATGTTTGTTTTGGGTTTGGTTTGGTTTTTAGCTGGCTGTGAGATATAGCTCTTTCAGGCTTCAAAATCTGCAAGCTAGAACAGCTTCAGTGTTATATGCTGCTCTTAAAAAAAGTAAAGAAAAAAGAAATAACCAATAATTGGCCAAATGGAGATGAGAGTATCTATCACCAACCTTCCAGCCTTCACTGGTCAAGTGATCACATTCAGTCTTCCTGAGCTAGGAAGCAAAAAATGCTGACGTTCTCTAAGTTTTGCAGTTGTACGGTACATAGTCATTATACTGACACTGTAATAAGAGCACTTATGTCAGTACTTTATTGTTTATGTTAATGAGTATTCTCAGAAATGTACATACCACCATAGGGGAACATCTGATGTTAGACTTTCTGCACTCACCCAACTCTAGGCATAATGTGAAAAAAACATTAACAGACTGCGTAAAATCATGTGTTAAAGATTAAATGGGAATGCTTATTCATTTACTCAAATTATCAGATAGGATAATTTATAACTGTTGAGGAATTCTCCTTGCTTACAGAAATCCTTCTTATAGTAAACTCCATTTTAATAAGTGCTCATCCCAAGTATTACTGTGTTACTATGGCAAATAAATAAAATCCTTGTCTCAAGCAGAAGGCTCCAAATTTGCTTTGGGACCAAGAATCACTTTTCACTAAGCAAGCTTTCTGCTTTTAGAAGTTATTTCATGGTAGGAATATTTTGTCACATTTGACACTAAAGTGTAAAGCCACTCTGGTAGGCATTGCTTTTCCCAGAGGAAGTCTGCTCTTTTAGCTGAGCAAGAGATGACAGGCAGGTCAATATATATTAGTCTCATTTTCTGTTTATCTGGAAGTAATTCCAGTTGAGTAGAGATCAGTTGTAATAGCAGATCGATTTTTTGTGTTTTGAAAAGGTGAAGTACTGTAGTATCAGCATCCTTTACCAAGCAATACAAGCGCAGGTGGGTTACTTGTACACAACAGAAATGTGACTGCTATCAACTTTCGCTGCCAGTGAGTGTTCTGTTAGACTACGTCTGTAATACTGTATGAGAGTTTCTAACATCTCATTTATGGTACCCCATCATCTCCTCCATCCCTACTTTCAATCAATTCATGTTTCTTCTTTTGCCTTATTGCCAAGCATCGTGCAATGCCCAGTGCACCTCCTTTTAAAAAACGTACGAAGTTGTCTCCCACCAGAGGACCTAAAGCAAAGAGGTTGGCTTCTTTAGTGCATTCATAAGTGTATGGGTCAATCTCTATAGGATTCCCCTTGCATGTGATGGGCTGATTAGAGTGATGACCTATACTATGTCCTTGGTCCTTAAGAAAGAAAAGATTTGGGTGAGAACCTATTAGAACTAAGGCTACAGAAAACTTCAAAATTTTCTTCAGTCCGCAGGCACTCTGAAGAACGCACTTCATTTCAGGCTTGAAGGAAAGTACATTGTGTTCAGGAAAACTAGTGTAAGCAGAATGTAGATTAGAGTCCACAGTATGGGACTGAGTACACATCATATGATAGACCTTATGGTATTCAGGGTAAAGCTTTTTAGGTAACTGTTTGAAAATTAGACTTGTATCGGTAACTCTTCTACGAAACACATGGATTACTGGGATGTTGTTGTTGTAGGCACACAGTACTGCATCAGCTGCTGTAAGTCCAGCACCCACAATTAGCACAGGGTCTGGCTTCCCACGTAGCTTTCCTTTGCTGATAGCAGCTCCAAAGTCAGACATAGAATGAAGCACAAAAGGAAAGTCTTCTCCTTCAACTTGTAGTCGGCCAGGAGAATCAAAGGTTCCTGTGGCAAGGGCCACATTCTCAGCAAAGAGGCAGAAGGGCACATGAGAACCATCTGTTGCTCGCTGATAACCTCTGACTTCCCAGTTTCTCTTAATCAGTGATTTCTGTCCATCTTCCATTTCCAAATGCTGTGTTGAAATATTTTCATTTAGTTGAGCTCTATCTTCATCATCCTTTCCTCGGTAAAGCCGCGATACTGATGTTATGTAAACGTTGTCTTTGAAATTCTTTTGGAGGCCCATGACTTTAACGTAGTGTTTATAATAACAAGCTATTTCCTCTGGCATTACTCGATCACTCTTTATATTTCTGAAACAAAATTGAATGGCTCCAGTTAATATACAGACCTTATCAGTAACCTGAATATCATATATGACATACCACGAGACAGTCAAATTTAAGAGGACTGAACCTACTCAATGTAACTGACACTGACCTTAGTATCTTTAAACACATTCAATTTGTTTTCTTTGCTGTCTTGACTCCTGATATACAGGACAAGCTAACTTTTTTTTAATAGCAGTAATACTTTACAATGTGAAGTGCTAAACTTGCACTCAGAATACACTGACTTAGGATATGAGTAATTAAATATCATAGTAATTGCTGAGTGCTAACTTTCAAACTCTAGGTTCAATACAATACTTGAATAAAGTATTCTTCATCAAACTTTGTAGAAGACCTCTCCCTTGGACACAGGTAAGTCCACTAAGCATCAAATTAAGTTCCATGTCACAGGAATGAACAGAGCAAGTATGATACAGAACCTTAATGCAACTATGTAAACAGGGTTATAATGTCTAAATGTCTGATAAAAAAACATTTTTGCACTGCAATCCTGGTATTACATCTATACTTCTCTTATGTTTACTACGTTCTCATTTATAAATGAAGCTGAAAATGTAATTATTTTGAACAGGTGCATGAATTTTGCCTTTAGAAGTATGCTCTAGGAAGAAGGGAAAAAAAAACTTCAGGTCTGCCGCTGAGTTATTCTTAACTGCATAGTTAGACTTGCATAGCAAGGACCTTGAGATCATCTAGTTCCAACTCCCTTGCCATGGGCAGATGTGTTCCAGTTCTCAAAATAATATTATTTGCATTCTTAGGGCAACTAGATTTCCCAAACACACTATGCAGTATCTTTACCTGCGTTTGTTAGCTGCCCACTCCTTAAAGCTGAGGCCAGGCAATTCCATCCAGTCTCCAAAACTGATTGTTAACATAGAGCCTTCCATGGACTGTGGAGAAAAACCCAAGATGTATGACCAGATACATTTCAACAGATACATTAATGCAAAACACAGTGAAGTTCACCTCATTATACTCATCTGGAGCAATAAAATACCAGACCATAACACAATACCGGGACATGACATGAAGTGCTGATTAACTGTTTTCATGTTACAGTTAGATACTACTTTAATGAGCACCTACATGACCTAATAAAGCAGAAGGCAAAGAGAGAACAAGTAAAAGGGAAACTAAAACCAAGTTATTTAAAATACAAAACATGAAGAAAAAAAATGTGAAACCAACAGCATATGAACACATTAAGATTTAATGTTTTGTGTAAAAGCACATGGAAACAATGCAGACAAGAGAAAAAAGTCATAGAAAATATTCTTCACTATAATTCATTAAGTTTAAGCTAATAAGAAACCCCACATAAGACAGCAGTCATGGTCACAAATCTACAAATGAAGGACAACTTTTTCCTTCGCTTCTCCTCTCCCGAACATATTTTGGCTTTAGTAATTGAGCAGTTGAAACTGCAATTGCCATTATCATCTAAACCAGCCTTTGATACTAAGAAAAAAACCCAAACCACAAAATTACCAAGTTACCATAGAAGTGATATGAAATTTTTACTCACATGCCAAGCCCCTCCAGGTGGTCCTTTACCAAGCACGATATGGGGAATGTAGTTGTGTTGTTCTAGCTTCCAGTGCAAAACAGGTGGATAGTCATACCCAAAGTCAGCATCAGGATGAAGCAATGTATCAAAAAGCACTGCCACTGGGTTTGAAGAGCGTCCTTCAAGACCTTCAGACAGATATTCCAGATCCTAGAGTACAAAAAAAGTGGTATGTTTATGCAACTTCCGCTCTTCATGTTATTCTGATGTACATGTCGTGGTTTAAGCCCAGAAGTTGAATTTCAACAAAAACCACAATTAAAGTTGCATTTTAAGTAGAGGTAAGTATTTAATGTAGAGATTCAATCAAAACACTTTTCAGAAATAACTGTCATGACTCAGTTCTTCTATAACTTTAAATAATACATTTCACTCATTGGAAAATTAATTACACAGTAATACCAGGGCTGGTCAGCATTTGAAATTCATTGTACAAAAAGAAATACAGGAAAAAATATACAGGGATCAAAGCAACCTAGTAACATTTATGTTTATAGAGAGCACACTTCTTTTAACAAAGACTTGCTAATATTTCTAGGAGCCTCATTTTGATAAAGCAAAATTGGTATCTAAAAACATTTAGTTTTAAACATCTAGTAGTAAAAGCTCCTTTGACAGCTCTTAGGTAGTTCCGACAGTAACTTTAGTATATTTTGTAACAATGGAGGTAAGTATTACTTTTAAAAGCTGATAAAAAAAATAGGCTTATTGTACAAAGCAGTTGATGTTGAGAACAATTTCTGGAACTTCATAAAAATGTTCACATTGCAGCATCTATTAACCATCTCTGTTCTAAAAATCCCACAATGCAATAGCTAATATCTGAAGAGAAAAGAAAGAACTGTCCATAAAGCCACTTTTTGCTGACAAAATGTTTTGCTTCCAAAACCTAGGAAATATCAGGCGGTTGGGAGAGGATGAAGTACGCAAAACATCTGCAGCCAAAAGCTTAGGCAACTTACTCTCCTACCAAATCAAATAATTGTAAAATGGTTTGGGTTGGAAGGGACCTTAAAGATCAGCCAGTTCCAAACCACTGCCATGGGCAAGGACACCTTCCACTAGACCAGGCTGCTCAAAGCCCTGTCCAACCTGGCCTTGAACACAGAGATGGGGCAGCTACAACTTCCCTGAGCAACCTGTGCCAGTGCCTCACCACCCACATAGTAAAAAATAAACTTTGAGACTTAATGTTAACATTACATGCAAACAACACAGCACTGAAACAAACAAACAAACAAACAAAAACCAAACCAAAAAAACCATCAACCAAAGAAAAAAACCCCAAAACTTAAACTGTAACAAAACAAACCCAACCCCTATTTCCCCACTACAACACATATGCAGGTCTGTATTTCAAATTAATTAGTCACATAGGCAATAGTTAGTGATAGCACTGTGAGTAATCAGTCAGGACTATAGTCAGGTGAGTAGAAAATGATAACATGGCAAACAAATGGAAATGTGGGGATAAAAATATTGGAGAAGATTTAACTAATCAAATCAGACAGAAAAATTGGATGTATACAAGCATAACATGCACTCACGATTGCCTCATGCTGTAACACAAACAGGAAGGATACAGACTGTTCAGAAGAGAAAAACAGATTGTGTTTATAGAGGGTATATGCCCCTAATGTTACTAATAATTAAGTCTTAATGAGAATTGTACTATTTAGGAAGATTTTAACTTTACGTATGTGTACATGTAAACTATGTTAGCAGCAGGTGTTGTTTGATGATGAAGCCCAAATATCCTAGGATGTGAAAGCTGGAATCCCCTGTATCAGCTACTCACTGACCAAGTGGTGCTTTAGATACTTAAGGAGAACACAAAAAAGGGCAGTTTGTAAAACAAAATCACCACACACAAAGAGCCCTCAAGAGCCACAAAAATAACCACAAAAACAGCCACATGCCTCAGGACTGGATCTAATGGTCATGAGTTGCTTCTGTTTAAATTATCAGCATAACAAAGTAACTTGTTGATGCACTAGAAATAAGATTGGATAAGTGGGCTGGTTCTTCAAAATGCAATCTGCAGAATTTTGGGGGATAAGCGGTTCCTAAAATGCACTGCTTTTCACCTGAAGTGCCCTACATATGATTTGTTACAAGCCACAGAAGAAGGTATATACCACTCTGTATTTTACAGGTAGGAAAAAAAGAGGCCAAGAGAAAAACCTAGTTTTTTGAGGTCATACTGTTACCAAGCTTCACTGTGGTCTAATTCTTTGTGAGTTGAGAACATTAAGCTTTTTCTTATCTATGACACTACTTATGTAAGTTGTAAAAGCATTTTAAACAGGATCATTAAAGAAAGTCTACTGTTTCATAATTCAGCTAGCAGAAGGAAAAGAGCTAGACAAACTGGTAACCAAAGCTTACTTGATCCACAATGGAAAGATGTCGAGCTTCTTCTAATTTCGTATGTAGAACGGGGTTTGGGTGGATAGCTTCAGGAGATAAATACGGCCTGTACCCAGAGAGCAGGTAAGAAAGACAAATTCCTGAAGGTCCATTTCCTATTAAAGAAGTAAGTTACTGCTTTAGTAAAAACATCAATAAACTAACTTTTTATGTCACTAAATAAGCAGCAACAAAATCGTATTAAAGTAGCGTAATGTTATACTACCTGACTGAAAATAGCTTACAAACTTCACAGTAAAATAAAGCCTACCATAGGAATTTCCTCCAAATAAACTGAGCAAAATCTTTCAGATAACAAGAAACATGGGACTGTTTACACCATGAAACAAAATGCATATATGGGAGTTTCATAATTTAGTATCTCAAATTCATTAATCTCATCTGAAAATGGTCTGATGGTAAGATCTGGTCTGCCTGTCAATCACAATGACATTTAAATATTATTGCTATCTTACAGCTTTACATTCCCATTTACACTGGGTACTGTAAAACACAGAACAGAAAGACAACCTAGAGCAAATGCCCTTCAGGTCTGCCCATAAAATAAAAAGAGAAGAGACAAACAGAAAGCTGAAGCCTGCAAGTCAGAGGAGAAGATACAGAAACAGCACAACAGCAGCATAAAGGCTGACTGAAGACAGAGCAGATAAGTGTAAAGTGCAAGAAACTCATGTGAGACCACATTCATCATTCGGCAACAATATCAATTCAAACATCTTTATCCTTGTTTTAGCATTTTATAATTCATGTATGTGCATTATTGCAATTTTAATAGACTAATTTATTTTCAGAATGTTATTAAAGGTGTGAAATGGATGGGACAAAAGCATTACTGTAAGATAATTATTTCTATTTATTTGACTAGTATTAAACAAAGTAGCGGACCACATTTATAACATGAAAATACAGAAATAATGTTCATGTTGCAAAGTCAGATATCAAAAGCCAGGGAAAGTTGAAGTCAGAAAAGTATGTGCTGTGATACAGAATTTAAACACGTGACTGTGTACTGTTATTTATATAGTTCTTCCTCTAACTGAATGAAAGCACACTGTTCTCCTGATAAGGTACTATTGAGTATTTTGGTTTTGTTTTCCATCTAGAGTGGCATTTATATGGTATTTACCACACACCATTCAATTCTGGGCTAAAGATAGAGTTCCTAATTTATTCACAATTTTTATGTAGCAATCATTGTTAGGTTGATAGCTCTTACCTCCTACTGTTTCAACTTTTGATCTCATGTTCACCTGTCAATTTCCTGTTTCCCCATCACCTTTGCACACACCACTTCCATCACCTTGTTAACAATCCTGCTTTTCCAATGCCCATCTCTTCTCTCTTTTCTGATTTCCCAGTGTCTAAATCCTTCATCAGTTTGCTGAGACCCTGTTTATTCCCAGTCTGTTCATACCTCAGATCTCTTTCTCCTACCCTACAAAGCTACACTCATGAATCTGGTCCCCAGTGGCAGTATATCCCATACTTTATTACAATGCTATGCACATAGACTGGTCACTGCCATGGGCTAGAAGAAAATCATGTAGGCTCACTGTAGATGAGTTCTTCAAAGGCTAGGACTGCTAAGCTGTAAGAAATCTTCAATAAGTACATTTTCTCTGAAGGCCTAGAAACCAAGTAAGCATGTGAGAATGGCTCCTGCCAAACAATCTAGTTTTTGCACCCAAATATGGAGGCAAAAATAGAGGCTTTAGAGCACCTGTGTACTCCAAGGGCCATAATACACAGGAAAAAGATTCTCTAGAAAGCCGTGGGTTTCTGTCATTTGGATCTTCCGTAATGAAAGGTTTAAATACTGCTGATCCTGCCTATATTATTCCACAAATTACCTGGATTCCTATTTTGCCATTTGCAAAAAAAAAAATTGTAAAGAATCTTTCAGACAGTGAAAACGCTCTTCCTTGCTCTCTCACTATTCTACCCTCCTGCAAAGAGATCAGTGTGAGATGTCTGGGCACACTTCAGCCAAAGAATTTGAAACTTAAAACAGATACAAGCCCCTCCTGTCACCCACTTGCCCCATCAAATGGATGTGAGAGAGAAGCCTAGCAATATACTGAATCCATCTGTTAACAAAATCACATGAAGTTGTGGAAACACTCTAATCATACCTATAGTTCACAAACATTCCCAGGACTGAGTAAATTCTTAACTATTTTTAGAATTATATTTCAGCTTTTGTTTCTTTTTACAAGTGCATAGCTGGATTTTATTTTTTCCTTCTGTGGTGCAAAGGGAGCTAGTCACAAAGAAAGAGAAAAATGTGTGCCATATCCAAGGATTCAGTGCTAAAGATAATTCCTACTGGATAAGACTAAAAAGAGGGTAACAAAAGTTGCCAAAACAAAAGCCAGCAAAATTACTGAGGATGGGATTACGTTAAAGTGAATTACCGTAACTGGCCACTTCCCTGGTACCATCCAGAGAACTGATTCAAACCCAGCTCCTATTCTTTGAGCAGACTAAAGAAATTCCCTTGCCAATAATGCCCTCAAGGACACACAAGATGAAGGTTCGGCTGCAAGGTCTGCAATTAGACTTGCTATGATTTTCTCAGAAAATCCTTGTTGGGGGGAGGGGGATAAGGAAATAATCTGTCTGAAGTGGGAAATTTATACCTGAGGAGTCTGCTTTTTATCTACACACCATGCCTCCAATACTGTGAAATTATACAAACTTTAGATACACAAGCAATATACCCCTGAGCTCCATGGCCCTGTTCATTTAAGGAGCAGTTAGCATTTTATTTGAAGAGTAACAGAAGCTTCTCCTTATCAACAGTAAACTAGAGCACAATCATCTTTACATATACATCTAAATTTAAGCCTTGTTATTTGGATGAAAATCTAAAACATTTTGCCTACACAGTAATGATCAAAACTAGTGCAGAAGATGAAAGAGTTTAGCACAGAACGCCCTCTAGGATTAAGAGCTCCAGAATGAAATTCTTCAATTCCAACCCATTCAAATAAATGTATCCATTTCTTCCCAATTTCTTGAAGGCAGGTACAGCACAGAAGTTACTCAGTATTCCCACATTAGCTTAGGACTCTATGCAGAACTGCAGTACAACATGCAGCACAAGCTTAGAATCAAATCTTAAATCAGGCATCATGTAAAGTGAAAGGGAATGGTAAAGTTAAAGAAAGGGGAATGTAAGTTACTGTTCCATCACTAAGTTAACTGCTTACACATGTGCCCTCGTTTTCTTTCTGTTTAAAAAAAATAGTGCAATGAGAAGATGGGGCACTAGGAAGCTATAAGTATGTTTAATTCCAGCTATACAGGAATCACTTGAACTATAAAGAGTGTATGTGTGAGACGATGACTATTTTTCTATTCTTCTACTATGTTATTGAGTAATTTTAGATCCCTTTTAAGACTCTTCAGACAGCCAATGTCTTAGTGATAATAGGCTGCCAATGGAGAAGATCAGCATGTGAAGGAGTGTCTCAAGTATGTGTAAAAAAACATTTGGGGAACGTATTTATTTGTCAAGGAAAAATAGTCACGGCAGCTGTATTTGGTGTCAGCACACAGAATGGTGCTCTAGACAAAAGAAGTATTAAGCACAGGTATTTGCATAATGCATATGTGCAAAACTAAACAGTGAAAACTGAGTCATTAACCATATGGCAAACCTGTACTAAAGTTGACAAAATGCCAGGAAACTGTTGCTCTTCAACTATGATGCAGAACTCAGCCAATGATTCACGTCTGTCACATCCACGCAAGCCTATTACATGAGCACTATTTTAAGCTATCATGAAGAGAGCTTTTGAGAACAGGCACTTACAAATACCAGTCCTTCAAATTTGTGGAGACTTACTGTGAGTACATTACACTGAAACATCATTCTCTCGAATCACTGCTTGTTTGCAGCTATAGTTAAAGCTGTTGGATTGCTGTAGTCCCATCAGCTTTGGACTAGATTATTAAAAACCTCCTTTACTCCAGATCTTTTCTTTATCCCCTCGTCAAGTCATGGCAGTAAGGAGCTGGTGACCAGCTGTTAGTGAAAAACCTTGGCCCAATACAAATCATCCTGGCACTCTTGATTAAGCTGTATACCCAAGGAGCTTGCTTCCTCTGCTATCTTGTCATTCAGTAAGATTTTACAAGTACAAGCCTTTAACTATTTAATCAAAACTACAATTTATTGTTCTAAACAGGTTGAACTGATTGGGACTCAGTCTGGAAAAGATGGGACAATAATTAGATGTTAGTGATGGATGCAACAAAGAAAAAGACAATTCACAAGAGAGGTTAGCATCTAACCAACACGTAGCACACATTTTAAATTTACTGTTACATCTCAGTGCAAAAATCTACACTGGCACACCATCAACAACCCACACGCAAGCTGAAGTAGACACACTGCATCCATGAAACCCTAACGTGATCAACACAGTTCTTCTGTTAAGGCTCACGTATCTGCTGCCAAATAATGCAGCTCATTTTGTCAAAGCACAATTTTGAATTCAAACACACTCCAACAGCAAGTTCCTTAACATAATTTTATTAGGTAGGGCTGTTAATCATAACAACTATATTAGTCTAACATCTTCACTGTAAGGATGCTAAACATCAGCTATTTAATGATAAATGACTTCATGCAACAGGTCTATAAAGGCAATGGCAGACAATCTTAATGTGAAAAAACTCACCTATTACCACTACAGGCAGAGTAAGGAGGGAGTCCCCAGGCAGAACAGTTTCTTCAATTAAAGGCATTCTTTTAATCTTCCTCCCGAGGCTGTCACCAAAATACTGGGTGAAGGAATTCAAAAGCTGTCCTTCAGCTTCAGGGTTGCTGTAACTTTTAATTAACAAGGACAGATGGGAGGAAACTAAAATGAAACAGTTGAACTGCCGTCAGAACATTCTTTTCAAAAATCAAGTTGCTTTTGATGCTTTACTAAGAGTTACGGGATTGGCAAAACCAGGACCAACACAGATACGCTTCCATTCAACCTACAAAATCTTACTTTTCAACACAGTTTTTCTAACAGAAGATTTTTTAGAAGTTTATTTTCTCCTAGGAAGTCTACAGAAGGATAACAGTAAGGCACAGATGGCTCTGTGGAGATGCAGATTTCTAATTTTGGTTTATACAAAGCCAAATTATAACCAACAAGCATTATTTTGATCCCACACACAGAACTCATTCCTCATTATCCTTATCAGAAGAGGAGAGATATACACCATCTAGCCAATTAACACCCTTTAGTCCAGCCAAAGGCCGAAGGAGCAGTTTAGGTACCACAGCAGCCACTCCCACCCCTTCCTTACTGCTGAGCAACACAGGCGACCTCACCTCTACAAATTTCTGCTTGGGTAGAAGTAAGGCTTGTTAAAACTGGCAGTGGCGTGAAGATGGAGAAAAGTGTGATCCCTTTAAGCCCTAAACATAGCTAATTTTACCACTGTTAAAAACCCCCTTTTTCTAAATGGAACTGCCATGCAGCCAGGTCGGCTACTGCACAGCAGACTGCTTTCACCCCGAGTCATTTTCCTCGATTTCTCAGTCATTTCTCTGCAGCATCTGCTTAGGTTTCTCTCACAACTCTTCACCAACTAAATGTGCTTCTAGACTAGGAAGACTTGTTTTATCTTGTTTGCTGTTTAATTATTTAGGAGCCCTTTCTGAAGCCTTTCCAGGTCACTGAAGAAGTATGCACTATCAGTTTAGCTAGAAAGGCACAGGCAAATTAAAGATCATCTATAACTAGCAGTTATTTTAGTGAGTCTTCAAAACAAAGACTTAACTTTTTAATTAAAAGTACCCCAAATCAACTGATCTAAATTTCCTCTTACAAACACAATTTTGATTATTAATAAATAATAGTACTCCTACTTGTTGCCTAAGACTCTCTGTACCTTAAAGCTATTCTAGTATTATAGGAATTATTTTTTACTCAGGACCGAAAGCATAAGACGCTGATCCAATTCCCACAGCCTTCAAGAAGCCACATGCACTATGTGCTGCTGCAACTCCCACAGCACTGAAGGCTCTGCTATGTATTTCAAGAGCCTATCCTCAATGGGGAAGCTGGAAGTAAACTAGAGTCAAAGCTGTACAGTAATAACAGCACTAGCACACGCGGTTATACACCTCTCTGGCGGTTACTTCCTTGTTAAAAAGGTATTTATTTCAGAAAGCAAGAACTTGATATGTGTATTCCTTGTACTACAACAAGGAAAGTTTGCAAATTACATGCTTACTGTTTGAGTACAGCTGCACATTAGCACTTCGTGATCCTGGAGGCACATAAAATACAACAGTGTGAGTTAGATTAAGGCAAGAAGATGGCAGAGAGAGGACATCTAATTATCACACTGTTTTTTTCACCTCTGTTTTTAGGTTGGCACAAGTAGACTACATTATTCTCCAGAATTTGCTCAAACTTAACTTCCCTATGCTTTGCAAAAGACAGGATTAAAGGAAGTATGTCTGTTTTAGGGTGTTCTTGCTGTGCTAGCTGTAAGATACAAACCAAAATAAACATTTCAAAGCTTCTTTTTTTTTTTTTTTTTTTTTGGAATATCTGCACAGTGCTGTAGACTACAAAAGAATCTTTAACAATAAAAATGTTGCTTCTGTGCAGTTCAGACAGTGTATCACAAACTACCCAACTGTTTCTGGGCAGAATCTAATTTTGCATAGAAATACCCACATACAACGCAGTTTCCCAGCTACTGCGCATGCAAAGCAGATGAAGGACTGCTGTCAGGAGCACATTCTTCCTCTGCAACAACTCACAAAGATCTTAAGTTAGGGGCTACCATCTCCCTAGCCTCTGAACAGCACTGAAAGCCACCAAATACCAGAAGTTCCTATACTGATAAAAACTCAGGGTAAACAGCTTTGCAGTGGTGGGGATTTGGTAAAGATGACTACAGCTCTGGTCCTGCAGAGATGCAAGTGGGCACACAGATGAGTCAGTCCCAAAGCTAATGCTTAGCTTATGCTGGTCATCCCAAATAACCTCCAAAATCACGTTCTGTCAAACACCTGGATTCTAAGCACGTTAACAGGAAACTCGTTAAAGGAATTTATATTTGGTCTCGAGTTGACGCTTTGGGAAGCGAAGCTGTCAGGCTGTTAGGGATTTTTTAAGTAACGCAGAAAAGCAATGCCCCGCCGGGACCGGGCTCTCGGAGGTGCAGCGATACCAACCCCGCGGCAAAACCGAGCATCACCAGGCGCCCGCGCGTTCCCCGCTGCACCTCCGCGCTGCCCAAGGTCACACCGCACCTCGCCGGGAGACACCTCCATCCCCTCGGCGCCGACCCAGCGCCTCTGCGCACCGGTCCAGCGCCAATACCCACCGGCCCGGCCCGGCCCGGCCCGGCGCAGCGTAGAGACCGGGGGCCGCCGCCGCCACCACCACCACGCAGCGGCCACGCGGAGGCCGCAGCACAGGGGCCGTGCCTGCCCTCCGCGCTCGCCACTGCCCCCTTCCTCCCCGGCACCGCCCCCCAGCCCTCGGGCCGCTCTGCTGCGCCGCCTCACCTGAAGTGACCGGCCAAGGAGCAGCGGCAGCACCACACGGGCATGGAGAGCGCCAGCGGGGCCCAGCGATGAGACTGCGGGGGCCGCCGCACCGCGGCTCCCGCTCCTCCTCCTATCGCCTCCGCCTCCGCCGCCGCCACAGTGAGGCCCGCACAGCGCCGTCCCTCCTCCCCTTTCGCATGCGGCAGCGGGTCACACACGGGAGGAGGAGCCGCGCCAGCACCGGGAGGGAACGAGGGAGGGCGGGGTGAGGAGCGGAGGGTGCCGTTTCCTCCTGCCGGGAGGCCGGTGCGGGGAGGCAGCGCCGCGCGGGGCTCCACGGCGGGGTATGGGATGCGCCGCCTCCCCACGGGGAAGGCGGGGAGGGGAGAGAAGGGGAGCCCCGGCCCGGGACGGTCGCGGCGGCCGGGAGACTCCTCGTGGGGCAGGCGGTGGGCGAGGCGGTGGCAGAAGGGGCCGCCCTCGCCTCCCTCATACAAACCCCTCAGAGAAACGCGAGGCCCGCGGTCGCACAGGCCTTGCTGCCGCCAGCCGAGGCACACCTGCGGCCTTGAGCGGGCCTTGGCGTGGCGTGGTGTGCCGTGCCGGGAGGGGGTCCGGTGTGTGAGGGGAGCTGCACGGGCTGCGGTGGTGGCAGTGCGGCTATCTATCGCCCAGCCCCACAAGCGGCCCGGAGCTTCCCGCTGTGCCCTGTCAGGTTTCACCTGTGAAATGCACAGGTGTTTGCTATCACAAAGGTATTTTTAACAACATTTGGAGCATAATCTTTGTGCTGATCAACTGGGTGGTAACTGAATACGTTTAGTACCAGCTTGACTCTGCAGAATTCCAGAAAATCATGTATACACATAAGTTGAGAGCATGAGAACAGGGGACTGTTGGTCTAAAGCCATGATGCGCAGCATGATAAAAAAAGGCATCTTCTGTAGAAGTGGCATTACCAGTGAATAACTGAAGAATGACAACTGTGCTGAATGCAACCTGCACACTGTAATGCTGCATGGGAA
Organism: Lathamus discolor; assembly: GCF_037157495.1. Taxonomy (NCBI): domain Eukaryota; kingdom Metazoa; phylum Chordata; class Aves; order Psittaciformes; family Psittacidae; genus Lathamus; species Lathamus discolor. Next base: position 134,345,117 of record NC_088885.1, on the reverse strand, counting down.
ACAAGGCAAATGATTGCGTCCAGTTCTGGGCCCCTCTGTTCAAGAAGGACAGGGAATTGCTTGAAGGAGTCCAGCGCAGAGCCACAAAGATGATTAAGGGAGTGGAACATCTCCCTTATGAGGAGAGGCTGAGGGAGCTGGGTCTCTTTAGCTTGCAAAAGAGGAGACTGAGGGGTGACCTCATCAATGTTTACAAATATGTAAAGGGTAGGTGTCAGGATGATGGAGCTAGGCTTTTTTCAGTGATATCCAGTGATAGGACAAGGGGCAATGGGTGTAAACTAGAGCATAGGAAGTTCCACGTTAACATCAGGAAGAACTTCTTTACTGTAAGAGTGACAGAGCACTGGAACAGGTTGCCCAGGGGGGTTGTGGAGTCTCCTACACTAGAGATATTCAAGGCCCGCCTGGACAAGTTCCTGTGTGATGTACTGTAGGTTACCCTGCTCTTGCAGGGGGGTTGGACTAGATGATCTTTTTAGGTCCCTTCCAACCCTTGGGATTCTGTGACTGCAATGTTTTGGTAAGAGTCCCATACCTCCACCCACTGCAATATGAGATTAAAGTACAAGCTAAGTAGAAAATAGACCTGCAAGGCTTCAGATGTCATTACAAGGATATGGTCGACTCTGGATAAATAATGCAGCATCTCAGTACTGGAGCTTACTCAGATGTCTCATCAATAACAAACTTGTTCCCTGTAACATTAAATGACTCTGAACGATGTATGAACTGCAGGGTCCAGCGAGCGACAGTGTAGTGAAACTTCTGACATGAGCAAACAGAAAGTTTATCACAAGCCTGCGGCACTCAGCCTGAAGTACGAGGTGCTGAAGAAAGGCCAGGAGAGATTAAGAAGTCTTGGGGTTATTTACTCTCAATGCTGTTGTTAAGCAAGATGGCAATTAGGAAATTCAGCTGCAAAACTGCTTTCTGCCTGGCAAAGGAAAAAGAATGATAAAGACAGGGAAATTGCAACCAAGAAGATCCTGCCAAAGAGTCAAGATACTTGCCAAGAGGGATGAATTAAAGACACTTACTAAACAAGCTTAAAGGAGCAGGACTGTCAGGTTCCTTCATCACCTGTTGAATAAAATTCTTTTAAATGGGTTTCTTCAGATGTTTGAAAGTGCTAATGAAGTTATACTTGCTTGTAGAATAAAGATGCAGCAATTTCTGCATCAAAGAATTATCTTGGTAGAATAGAAGGATTGACAGGAGGGTCTCTATGGGCCTTTTGCACTTCAGAAATTGATTTGCCTATCTCAGAAGGGGTCTGTGTAGAATTCTGTGGTGATACGCTAGGAGAAGAATTCTGCTGATGGTTTAACCTGTCAGGCAGCTAAATGCCAGCACACAGCCGCTCACTCATTTCCTCACAGGCACAATGGGATGGGGAGAGAATCAGGAAAATGGTAAAACTCTCAAACAGCAGAGCTGTGATGACATCCTTACCACGTGGTAATGATAATCTTTAAGCATTCAAAGGTTTTGTTGTTTTTCTATGATGGGAAGTACACCTCAGGTGTGTTTGAAAGATGGGAGAAAGAATAGCTAGTCCGAGGCTAATTGACAGTGAGTGAGACCGGGAAGGGCTTAGCAGCTTCCAGTGCTTAAAAGACTCCTCCTGATAGGTAGTGGTTACAGAAGTTACAGTGGCCAGAAGTGACAGACTCTGGGAACTGGAGAATTTGGTGGTTCTAACAAATGTGTGGAAGTCAGCATGTTGCAAGGCATGCAACAAACTTCATGACATACTCCCAAGTAAGGCAAAAGGCATATATTACCTTAGATAAATTACCATAGATCTGTTTGCAAGAATAAGTATGTGGGTGAGGATATAGCCTATGTTACATGCTAGACCAGTTCTGTAAACTCAGTTTAATCTCTGGAGTAGAACAAGTGAATCTTTTGTACAGTTTGTATTTACACTTGGATTTGTGAACTGCTCTGGTGTTAGTATATAGAATTATCCATGGTAAAGTAATATGAGTAAGTTCAGGGAAGTAAATATTGTGTTCTGCTGTGTTGTTAATGGTGTATGCATTTAACTAACTACAGCCTTTAAGGAATACAAGATTTTATTTAGATAATTTTCTGTTTCTAAGCAAAATTGCTATCTCCCCTCTAATTATAATAATTACACTATGGGTAAAATATGCAAATGATATTTTTGGAAATACAATTAGTCTGGAAGTTTTGTTTCCTTTTGCAGTTCTGCAGTTCTCTAGTGTGACCTTTGAAGGAGCCATTATCACTACCTGCTTGTATAAAAGCAACAGGTATTTATGGAAAATACAAGTGGAAATACATGAAAATTATTTTGAATTGCTTTATGAAAAGACACAGTTTGTTGCATAATGTTGCATCTCTATTTTGTGTATTTGACCAGGATCAATTGTATATTCTAAATCTAAAATATATGTTCACGCAAATCTACCTTTGTTCTTATAAATATCACCTTTGTTTGTCCTCTCTATTTTTTATGCAAGTTATTTTGCCTAGGTATATTTCCAGTATGTTAAGAGTTCTGACATAAAACTAGGCCTAGTTGTCTAAAAAAGAATTCATAGAAAATATTCAGTATCTGGGTTATTGTACTAATACAAGCACACAGTTTATGGTAGGCAGTCAGACAGGTCTGAATCTTTCCTAGATGTAGCTGTAACTTGAGTTGCCTTTAGTAATAAGCACAGGATACTTAATGTTTGCAAGATAAAAATTAAGAGGCATGCCAGTGCTTATCTACACAGATGAACATCTGCCATTTCTATTTGAGGTTATTTCTGTATTATGTTAAGGAAAAATGGCAATGACAAAACATTCTGAACAGAGACATGAATTATTCAAAAACATTCTGTATCTGATCTGAAACACAAAATGCTGCAGTGCAGGAACAGATTCAAAACCAACAGAGCAGAGCAGAAGTGGTTGCGGATATCCTGTTATTGGACCAGTGACTTGCTTTTAATCAATTTTCTGTCAAACAAGCTTTACAACATGTTTAAAACCGTGCCAGAATTACAAACCATGGCCACTGAAGCATGATGAAGCAGGCCTCTTACGGTGTCATTCTACCGATAAATTTCCAGTAGTGTTCTTCCAATAGCTATTACAGAGAACATGTATTTGCTCCTTGTTTGATAGATAACTCTTCTTTGTATTTTTGCACAATATGTTTTAATTGGTTCTAAGAGCAACATGATTCTGAATGGCTGTTCTGTAAAAATTAGACTATCCATGAAAAAAACAAAATATTTAGTAAACTTCACCCTCACTGTTGTAAACTACCCTCAATGAATCAACCAAAGCACTGTGCTGGGGCAGTGTCTATACCAATCTGTGAAGGCACTGGAATGGCTGGAACTCAGTACCCAGCCTGAGGAAAATGAAAGCATGCTTCAAGCCTGTGGCAAAATTCCTATAAAGATCTCCTCCGCTTACAACTAGTAATTCGTACCTTGTTTATTTGAAATGTCTTATTCTATAAATAATCCAATCTGAGCTTACTGATAATGTTAACAGCTGATCATGCTGCTTTATATCCTGTATAACTATCCAGATGCACATTCACTTTTTGGGAAGTAATTCTTCAATTTTCATTTAGGAAAGACTTCCTATTACCTCAGAGGTTTTCCTACATAAAGCTTTCAGGAAATGCATTTTTATTTATAAATAACTACTTTTAAAAATAGTAGAACTTTTCCCCAGTACTGCCAGATCTTTCTCTGTACTTGTTATTTTACTAAAGTCCAGCTGGCAGAGACAGATTATTATATAGGCTGTATCTAATCCTCTGTTTCCCCCAAAAAACCTGGAAAATACATCTCAGTCATACTTCTGATTGTGCAAACACTTTGTCAAAAGTAGCTCCTTAAATATGAATTAATTTTGACTCCATATATTTTGTAGGTCTGATTCATAATTTGTTAAATACTTAAGTCTACGTCTTTTGTGTTCTAATTTCTTTTAGATATAATGCCATGCTGAAAACAGCATTTTCATATAAATGTAAGAATGTACAATTTGTTCCTGCCAGTATCCAGTGTCCACTCCATGCTGCCTTCTCAGAGACAGTGATGCACACTGGGTAGAGGACCAAGGCTTCTCAGAGATGTTGGAAAGCGTGACATAGTTCTAAAAGATGCCAAAATTGCAGTTGAATTCATCATGGATTTCATATTTCTCAGTTCTTCTGTTATGAAACGCTGATTGTTCTGAGTCACTCCTGAGCCTGCCTGTTACAAAAGTCAGGTTGCATCTCTTAGGGGTAGTGACAAATCCATGGGGAAGATGTGTGTACTTGCATGGATGCTTGAAAAGGGCGAGAAGAGGATTGCGTGCAAAGCAAACTGGTCAAGGCTGGCTTATATGAAGGCACAAGGAATTTAAAGAATAATATAAAGAATGATTAACAATAGTTTCCAAAACAAGGGCAAAAAATGGGGTTGAAGCAGCTGAAATTCTTCAGTTACAATAGGTTGCAGTGTTTTGTACTCCAGCCTACTTTTTTTGCTGTGGCTTTTGCATTCCTGCCTTCTTTAATCTATTCAAAATCCAGCTGTCATAAATACCCTGTTGCTTTTGCTTCTTCACATGTTTCATTGAATCACACTTTTGTTGTGTTGCTCCAGTCAGAAGTGAAAAAGAGTGTGGGAGAGAAACATCAAAACAAGTGTATCAGGTAGTGAAAGATGGAGCATTCAGGAATAACTGTTACAGATAATTAAAAGAGAAATTAAAATCTTTAAGTCATTGCACTGGGGAATGTAATTACTTGTAGGGGCTTAGAATCATAAGTGGGTGGGGTTTTTTCCCTGTTTTTCCTATCACCTGCCACAGCTATTTATAGCGTTTTATTTGTGATTACATTCTCAGGAGAGTTTTGTGTGTTTGGGCGGGCACTGCTGTCCTGGATGGAGCCCTGTCCTGATTAGGCCTTTCAACTTGTGCTGTAAGACAAACTGGGAAGGGGAGGGGGGGAACGACGACGACCAAAAGGCTAGATGATCAAAATATTTTGGTAAAAAGTACAGTTACTGCTGATTTGGCATTTCACTGGTCCTTGTGCCTCTTATGTGGCAGCCATTTTCACATCTAGTGCAGTTGAGAGTCTGTAGTTTTTTGATTCTGTTGCAAGATGATCAAAATGTTAGTCTATGATTTTATTCTGACGTTCTCATTTTCTAAAGATGAACAATAATAATTAAAAGTGACAAGTGTAGGTTGTTTTTTTTAACTCTACTGCCTGTGACCTGTAGCTTTGTCACAGAATGGGAGATGCAATTGCTGAAAATTAGGGGAAGTCACTTTTTACAGTACCCAACACATACCTGTCTCAAACTTTCTGCCTTTCCTTCTGTTAGGTACCTAAGGAAAACAAAAAAAAAGAGCCGTACAAAGGGGTTTATCCCTTTAAATGTTAGATCTCTAAATTGCAAGAGCACAGTTTGGTTAAAGCTGCACCTCCATAGCAACACCACTTTGACCACACTGCAGTTGTATGTGAACATGCCTTATTATTTTAAGTCACGCTATTTTATTTGTCACCTCTGTTAACTGCTTCATGTCTGTAAAAGGCATTAGACTGCAAGGATCTTGGAATTTAAACAGTGAAGTGAGAGGTATGACCAGTCTGTAATGGAATAAATGGGTGGAAAGCAGAGGCCGCAGGTTACAGGAGAGGGAACTAAAGGGGAGTTCACATTGTTTGTATGCATGTGTCTGTGCTTTAATTACACATAGGTGTCCTTAAAAAAAAACCCAAAAGCCGATCCAAAAAGCAAACCAGACAACGAGCAAGTGTTGCAGAAAGCTTTAGAAACAATAATGGGATTTTCTGTTCTGTACCAAGTATATTATCAAGCCTGTCATAAGCCTACCTAATCATAACTTTCCTCACTCTTTCGTAACTCAGTCTTTTGTTTTGTGTCCTGTCTTGTTTTTCAGGCCACAGGAGTGGTCTGCAGCTTGCACTTGGTTTTAGATGTACTTAAGGATAAAATGGGATTTTACTTGGGTGGTGACTTGGCAAAATTTTTGGAGGCATTTGCCAGTAATAACTGTACTCGTAGCTTGCTTATCTGAAGAAAGTATGCAGTGCACTAGACGGGCATTTTTAAAGACCAATTTGAGAAAACATGTAGCTAAAGGCACATAAATAAATAAGTACTGACTATATGTTTTCCTATCTGAGAATAAATGGATTATTCCACAATCCACTGAAGTACAGTTTCTCTCTTTTTTTTATAGAGTCTCTCTCTCTCTTTCATTTCCTACATGATCTGAAGGATTGTCTGAATGCGTGATTATTCCTTTCTCATTGCTGTAAATACAGCGGCAGTTTGCATAAAATGTGCCATATTTATGTAATTCCCATGCAGCTGTTCCTCTTTACTTCATGTTAGAGAAAATGCAGAATGTATTCCAACTTCAAGGTCACATTCTGAGAGTAAACACTGACCTCTCAGTGTGAAATGCTGAGGGCCACAATTTCTTTCAAGCAGTTTTGCTCCTTAGGAGCTATATTTTAAAGTGAAATTTGGACCCAAATATTATTGTGTTCTCTCCTTAGATTTGTATTGTAAAATTTTCCATCACAATTTCTAAAAGAAGAGTCCTGCGTATTTTTTAGGTCATGAGTACATCTGATGTGTTTTGTTATATATGGGGGGGGGGGGGGGGTTAATTGTTATTTTTAATTTGCAATAAGGCCTTCACATTTCAAAGCAGCATTATATAGCCTGTTAAATTCAAGTAAATTTCCTGATTTGGTATTGTTACATGTTCTTTTACCAAAGGGCATTTAATATCAAAGGTGAGGAATGGCAATTGCAGCTAAACTAGAAAATCCGTAAGACAAAAAATAGAATAGTAGGAAAGAGTTGCAAAGCTCACGTTTTTGAAACAGAAGATTGACCACAACACAAACCGCCTACAGTAGGTGTGATAAATTCCCGAAAGAAAGCCTGGAAAAAGCTGCTCATGAGAAACTAAGGTTGGTATTATATAAGGGCATTCTTTCCTTGAAGAGCATTCCGGTCTGTCAAAATTAGCAGTTTCATCACTGAAAATCTTTAGTTGTTTTTTTGGGTTTTTTTTCCATCAGGCTGTAGAGCAAAGTTAGACACTTGGCCACCTCCTACTCGCATTCTGGGACTCAAACCTGTGTTTTCAGTGGTGTAGTTTGTATGGCTTTAGGGAGTCTTCAACTGTGGAAGTGTAGAACACTTTGGAAAATGAGATAAGAAATTCCACCCTGAACAGGCAATCTGATATTTACATTAAATGTGCATGAGTAACACAGTGATGGTAAATTTCAGTAAAAATCATAATCGTCAAAATGAACCATGAAGCATAAAGGGCACCCAATGGTAAGACTTGCTTCACCTTAGCAGCTGTGTCTGGAGGAAAGCAATAGCAATGGTTTGATCAAAAAAGGGGGGCAATAAAATCTAATGGCTATTTAATAATAATGCTTTAAAAATGCTAGTGGCAAATATTACATATTTTTCTAGTGCTTACAGGATGATCTTTATCACTCCGTCCTTATTGAATTCTACAGACTTTGAGGGAGAAGTCATGTTTTCTTCTTTTTTTCTGCAGCATCTAGTTGTTATATGTTAGTCTGGATTTTGGTATAATGGGAAATACTACCATACAAAGATATATTTATATTTTAAATGAATAAACAGCATTCAGTACAAGATAAAAACAGATGCTGTTACATCCCTGACTGTTTTTATCTCAATAGTCCAATTTGCTGGTGACCAGATATACTGATTTGCATCTTCAAAGAATATTTTTGGATGAATGCATGATGGAAATAAAGTCATCTAGCTCCTCAGTGGGATTGCATGAAAATCTATGTGAAAAATTGGCATAGAAGCAGACAAGGCTGTCAATTTTGCACGTTCTTAAGTGGCTTAGTGTTTCTGGTACGACTTTGTTTTGGGCTCAGCCTCAGTAATACATAGGTCTCTGCATTGCTTAAAAAGCCCCATGGTTTATTACTGGAACAACAGCTGAAAGTCTCACTGATAATAGCTGTATTCAACCTTGCTGAAAATGTTAAGTCTAGTAACAATAGAAGCTTAACTGTTCTACATGCCGGCCAACTGGCCTCTGCATATTACAAGCAAACAATTGCAGGCATTTAGCATTTCAGTACATATAAAACCAAACTACTTGGGAATGCAGGATCTGAATATATACCCCTGATGCACCCACACAACAGACTGGCAGAAATACACGTTGTAATCAATATTGGCAGCCTCATCTTTGGAAAAGTGAATGTTGTATACATTTCAGTTTTGCTTTCACACATTCAGATGAAACTGAAGAGATTGTTTCAGATTTTCTGAAACTCCAGGGACTCTTAGACAGAATTTAGGGCTTGCTCAATTTGCACTGGTCTGGCACACTAAAGAAGATACAAGACTCTGCAAGTTGCATAGCCCACCTGGGACTGGAATCAGGAATTGTTTCTAGCTGATTTAGGTGCAGCCTGCATTAAAGGAGCTGGCACTGGTCAGGTTTGCTTGCCACAGCTTTATCAGCTAGTTTATTGAAAACATCATCTTTCCCATCCAATGTTGCCTTATTCAGCTTCTTTGGGTAGGAAAGATATTGGCAAATGAGGAAAGGATTTTTAGCAAATTGTCATGTAAGTAGTGTAGAGTCTTTTTATTTGTGCATGTAGTCATTTTGGGTCCCCAATCTGCTCATGCTTGTAAATTCTACATTTAAAAGCTAGTGTAAAATAAATCGGAAATAGAAGAGCAATGTTTTATCTGTTTTGAATTTAATCTTTGTGATTTTAGTTTTTTTTCCTGAGTTTGAATCACCAGCTGCAATTAAAATTATTCTTGATAATTCTTAGTATAAAAAGCAGATTTTTTTCATTGCATTTAGTTGATTGTATAGTTATTGTACAATTATATGCGGTTTGTAGTTTTGACAAAAGTTGCTTTATCTGATATGGACTAGTATATTTTCACTCATAATCTATGTTCTCTATGAAAAATAGTTTCCACTCAGCCTCAGCTGTTCACAACTTTGGTTTAAATACTTGAAGATACTTACTGTTTTAATTTTAGATGTCAGATACACCCTCCTCCCTCTCCTCTCTGTTTTAAATCTTTCTTTATTTTTACTTTTCCAAACCTTCTTTCCAGCCTTTCTTCCCTCAGACCATCAGTATGTGAACATCTGTGTTCAGATCATTTCTATTAAACTCTTACTTTCCCTACAGGATTTCATCTTCCTTCTTATTTTTGCTAATACCTTTCCTTTATTTGCTTTTATTCATCATGATTTATCTAATGTACAATTAAGAAATACTTAAACTGATAACAACAAAACAATCACACTAGGACATTCTCTCTTTACCTTAGCAGAATATAACTGTACACATAATTTCAGCTACAATAAAAAACTACAGGACCTGTTTCATTTGTGCTTAGACTCTTCCTGAAAAGAATAAAATCAATCCTTGGAGATCCACCAGCCAAAATTCTGCCTTTTCTACTGTGGTGTTACTGATGGCAGCAATGCGTTATTGTGTTTAGTATAAAACAGTGACAGAAAGGTTTTGTCATAGCCGCTGGCAGATAATGACAGAGCTTTTTGAAAGATCACCATAGATTTTAATACAGGAAAAACAATGTATTTCCATAATCAACCTCATGGAAATTGCTGAGCTATAGTCTATGTTCTGGCATTCGCTTACAAGACCTACTGACTTCAGAATTTCTTGGCACTGCTTACAGAGTAGCTTTGGCCATTTATTATTTCCACAGTGCCTGACACCAGCCGCATGGAAGTCGGAGTGCTGTGCTCATAGTACTCCTGATATTTTCAGACTAGCAATTCTCCAGTTATTTTAACAAGCTTTCAGCTGTGATACAAGGATGGTGTTATGCCAGCAAGTAGCTTGCATGGTTGCCTTTAGAATAATTTTTGAATGTTCAGTAGCAATCTCATTTTGGAATATGTGGTGTTTTTTTCCCCAAGTTATACAAATTCTCTGCTGCATGTTTAGGGAAATAGTTTAGTGTCTTTGGAAGGGTTTTTATTTTGTTTAATTTCTTTGGTTTTGCTCTGAGAAAATAAAGAGGGCTCCTGTTACTAGCTTGTGTCACATTTCTGGTTAAAAGCTTTCCATTATGTGAGAGAAAAAAGTATTGCAGATGCCCAGGCTAGATTCACTTAATCTCCTAGGAAAAATCACTCCATAGCTGTATCCCGAAGCGAAAGAATGCTTTGCTGAGGCTGGGATCACATGCTCTGTACTGCCAGTGTTCTAATCCAAGGCAAACTAAAATGTTTCATAGCATCTATAAAAGACATCACAGTGCTTGGGGCAATGGGGCAGCAAGCCAGTACCTCTAGAATCACTTTTCTGTGGCAGTATCTTTGTGTTAAAATAAAAGCATTTCCACTTTTAGAAGCAATATTTTCAGAGATGCCCTTGTTGGTCACTTTATTTTAGAAAGGTGAGCTGCAGACAGAAACAGTAAGTCCCCCAACAGTATTCCCTTAAATGCCACACGTTCGTAGTGTTTGGGACGCATCCTGAACAGCTCAGCTGCCTTGTCACATCAAATGATTGGAAGGCATTTTGACAGCATTTAGCCTCTGACCTTAAATTTCACTCTCAATAAGCAGAAACCAAAACATACCCCACAAAACACTGAGAAAATAGAAACTGCGAGTGTGTCATTCCAAAATGAATCCCTATCACTGCAGATGAGACATTTCCCCGCTTTCACACAATGGATGCTTTTATTTATTACTATCAAGACTAGAGCCAAACCAAACAATCTCTCTTTGTATACAGATACTTCTCATAATTTGTTAGGGGGTTGATCCTTTTAAAATTGCTAATTAGCTGAGCTGTTTTAATGTGACTCAGATAACTGGAAAATCTCATAGTCTTATGATCATAGGGCTTTTCAACTGACTGGTCCACAAGTACCACTCATTCACCTTGTAAGTAAAGTGGTGTTTAGCCCAGAAAAGTAAAGTAGTACAACTGACAATAAAAAGGAGTGTTCTTAATATAGCATTTAACACTTCCCATACTTGAGTAAATGCTCAGTTAGTTTCTTCAGGTAAAAAAAACCAACCACACCAAAACCAAACCCCAAATGCACTTACTGCAAAATTAATACATAATTTTTAAGCAGATGAGACTTTTTATTCTTTTATTTTTCATTTCAAGTTTCTGGGGATGTACTGAAGCATCTTACCTGCAATGGAGATCTTGCTACAGAACATACATCCTTGTCTGTGTTTTGTGTACTAGTGTTTTACACTAGTAAGTCTTTCAGTTCCCTGATGTCTGTCAGCATACGTTTGTTTTCAGTGTGTAGTCACTGAGATAAAACTTAGGCTCACATTACATAGGTATTGTCTGCAATAATTTACAAATAGTAGCATACTTTGCTCCAACTCCTCCTCCTCTTTATGTTAAATCTGTTTTTTTTTTTTGGAGGCTTATGCTAGAAACTATTGTCATTCCTTTTCCTTCTCTCTTTTTCCTCTGGAGAAACAAACCAAACCACTGATCCTGTTTCAGTTGCTAACTGGCCAGCTGGGGAGCAGGGAATTGTGAGAAGCCTTTCTTGCCTGCAAGTCACTTTGTTTTTTCGTACAAGTCAGCTGAGTTGATCTTAAATCACCAGCTCTGAAGCTGGTAGTAACTGGTGTTTAGCACTTTTTATCCTTGAATCCAGACCTTCTTTTGGTGGAAACAGTTGGAATTTAGTTATTTTCTAGAAATGCCATCTGTTGAGAGGAGCTAATTGGAGCAGAGAAATAGGACATGCAAATACAGCTTATTCATAGAATCATGGAATAGTTAGGGTTGGAAAGGACCTCAAGATCATCTAGTTCCAACCCCCCTGCCATGGACAGGGACACCTCACACTAAACCATCCCACACAAGGCTTCATCCAACCTGGCCTTGAACACCGCCAGGGATGGAGCACTCACAACCTCCCTGGGCAACTCATTCCAATGTCTCACCACCCTAACAGGAAAGAACTTCCTCCTTATATCCAATCTAAACTTCCCCTGTTTAAGTTTTAACCTGTTACCCCTCATCCTGTCACTACAGTCCCTGACAAAGAGTCCCTCCCCAGCATCCCTATAGGCCCCCTTCAGATACTGGAAGGCTGCTATTAGGTCCCCACGCAGCCTTCTGTAATAGTATCTTAGCCAAGCAACTTAACAATGTCCTGGGTTATTGGTCAATTATAGCTTCATAACAGAACTAACTTTTACAGATGTGCAAATCAGTGAACAAGGAGAAGTTCTTATCTAAGTCAATTGCTTTAATACGTGTCAATCAAGAGCGAGCTCATACGTAAACAGATTTTAGCTAATAGAGGAGAGCTAAATTTTGTCATGTTGCCTGACCTGAACTAAAAAGATTGTATGTCACAGTTTAAATGATCATCAAAATAAAAGTTACACGATGAAAAGTTTATTGTATTGGCAGAACTATTAATTTCATTTCTATAAATATTAAATTACAAGACTTCAACTTGTGGATTTTCAGCATTAATAACATAACTTTGAAATGCTAAAAAGGAAAATTGGTATTTTGCTTCTTTTTTGAGAGTATCTATAATGAAAGCATGGTTTAATATTAGCTGGTTTTTAATACAAAATTTATCAAAATACTTTTAAATTGGCATGCATTTGCAGTCAGACTTCTCGTTACTGGAAGAAGCTGATACAATTGCTGAATTCTGTAAATCATTTTGAGTACAAGATTTTTGGATTTTAATACAGAATTGTTTTAAGCTTGGTTGCTAAGTGGACGTATTTCAGATTACAGATGAACTCAGTTGACACTTCATTCTTCAGAAGAAGAGTCGCCACCCAAGTAATTCGTTAATATGTCGACATGAACAGAAAATGAAAAGGATGACCAGAAAATCTAACAGGAAATCTTATGAAAACAGCTTGAGTTTTCTGGAGGCCAAATCTGCCCACAGACCAACCAATGCATTGGCTAAATACAATATAATTACTTACATTTTTTTTCCCTCCAAACCTCCAGAGACTGGCTCTGGCCATTCTTCATTGTTAAAGGTGGTGAAATAAAATCATGACTTCCACCTGTTTGATTTGATGTTAGATTCCTTAGGCCGGCAGAGGTCCTTCTGCTGCCTGTAGTCTTGTTCAGCACAGGCTACCTGGGGACACTAATAAGGGCTAGCTAGCGACACCTCCTAAACTGAAACCAAGCCCACAGAGGTTTAAAGCAGGAGTCTGCCTTTAGCAAAGCTTTTTTTATGCGCTTCTGTGGCAATATAGATTTTTTTTTTCTTCATGCTTTGACTTCCTAGACCTTGGGGAAGCATGAGCTGTTTCAAGAGATGTGATTTCTTGAATTTCTTTGGAAGTTTTAAAAATGTACAGCATGAAAGTTGTTCGACATAAAAAAAGAAGAGATTTAGGACAAAGGTTTCAGAGCTTCCTAAAGGAATTTTCTTCTGCTCTGAGCCCTTTATTTGCTTAGACATATCTGAGGACACCTCATGCAGACTATGGTTTTATATGTGCTTTGTCGTGGCATCATGTAGTTTTGAGAGGAGTGTGTAAATCACCTAAGGATATGTATATTCAAATAATACACCATTCAAAAGAGTTTAATGAAGCAATTTAAAAGCTACTTAAATCTAATAAGATATCTCAGTAGACAAGATTGCATAATATATATGTATACTTGGAACTAGATGATCTTGAGGTCCTTTCCAACCCTAACTATTCTATGATTCTATACATATATAAAGCAAACTCCCTGTCCTAGGCTGCATCAAAAGGAGTGTGACCAGCAGGTCAAAGGAGGTGATCCTGCCCCTCTATTCTGCTCCTGAGAGATCCCCTGGAGTACTGTGAACAGTTCTGGTGTCCTCAGCACAAGAGGGACGTGGACCTGCTTGAGTGAGTGCAGAGGAGGGTGATGAAGATGATGAGAGGACTGGAACACCTGTCCTATGAAGAGAGGCTGAGAGAGTTGGGCTTGTTCAGCCTGGAGAAGAGAGGGCTCAGGGGAGACCTTAGAAGTAGCTTCCAGTACTTAAAGGGGGCTTACAAGAAATCTGCAGAGGGACTTTTTACAAGGGCCTGTAGGGGTAAAGCAAGGGAGAATGGTTTTATACTGAAAGAGGGTGTGTTTAGATTTAGATATTATGAATAAATTCTTCCCAGTGAGGGTGGTGAGGCCCTGGCACAGGTTACCTAGAGAAGCCTTGGATGCCCCATCCCTGGCAGTGTTCAAGGCCAGGTTGGATGGGGCTTGGAGCAACCCGGTATATTGGAAGATGTCCCTGCCTGTGGTAGGGGGTTTGGAATTAGATGATCTTAAGGTCCCTTCTAACCCAAACCATTATGTGATTTTATGATTTTAGGAAATTAGACATTTTTCTGTAATATGCTAGTATTTTTAGCAATTTTTGAGCCTCTCGAGAAAAAAGCTGAGCAGTTTATATTAACGCCCTGGTATAGTAAGCTCAGTACTCTGTAGGGATGTGTGAAGACTTACTAGTAAGCACAGGAAGAATGACTCTACATTCAGTAGGGTTTCTCTTGATGATTATCCAATGCCCTAGAGGAATAAAACTCATTCTCAGTAGTCATAGAGGCTGCTGAGGCTTCATAATTTGAGACTGTGGTTGAAATTCATAGTTTCATACTTTAAAAATTTCACATACACAAAGTTTAGGTTTTAAGGAACTCTCAGATGGTTTTAGAGTGAGGTAAGCATTGCATATGCTCGTAGGTGGTATGAAAATTGGAGAGGTGAAACAGAAATAATTAGATTTGTGGCATCAAGGCTCAGGTATTCTGTGGTTTTATTTTTTTCTTTTTTTTTTTTACAGGAGAACTGTAAACTTTTAAAAAGTTAATGGGATGCTGGAGATGCTGGTGTGGGTGTGGTAGAGTGTGTAAAACTCCATAATATAATATAATTCTAATATAAATGAGAAATGAAAATGAGCTCCTGGCAGTTCAAAGCAACATGTGAACAGGAGCAAGATCAAAGACAAGGGATACTGTACCTGAAACAGAGAAAAGAAACCCGTGCAAAACAGCCGAGAGGAATTATTTTGTGGAGGAAAACTAATGCAGAAAATCTTGTGATCATCCTGTGTTCACACTGATCAGTTTGGTGCCTTTTTCAAGACATGCCCCTCCCCGCTGCTCAGATAAAGCTGGGGAGCTCATGACCGATATCTCAAATACCCTGAGGAAGAGTGAAAAGTAGTCTTGCAAATACAATAGGTAATGCACACCTCAAAGCTTTTATTTTAAGTTCCATGCTTTATGGAGTGGAGCACTTCCACAGGCATTCTTAATCCTTTTGACTAATCCTTTTTATATAATACCGACAATGCTGTGAAATTGCTTCTTCCTTTCCTATCAAGTACAACTGCAACTGGGTAAAAGATTGATGCTCAGTACACATACATGCTTATGTTGGAATTCAGCTTTCTGGTTGTTTTGAGTGTCCTTTAAAGAAGGCTGAAGAATGAATGTATGACTAAAACTTTGATGGATCCATGCTGGAAGTCTGAAAATATGTGTGAAGATCACCCCACATGCCTCTTTAAATAGGCATCTGATTCAAGGAAATAGATACTTGGGAAACAAGTCTCTGTCACTCATTGAAGAATATAGTAGTCAATGAAAGAAGTCTGATGTGATAGTGTGATGTGATAGTCCAATATTACCTTTAGCAGATCAGGCATTTAATAAACTAATCTGATTATGTGAAAAAGTCATCAGGTCTAGAAGCCATTGAGGTTTTTAAATATCAGCTGAAGCTTGAGATAAAATTTTAACATTTCATAACAGAAACTATGTGAAAACAGTGCATAAAAAACAGCTTTCTTAAGTTTCTGGTCCTGGTGCATAATTAATAAAAACATTATTTCTGTTTCTCTTTGCTCTATGGTCTTGAATGGGGTTACAACACTGCCAGAGGAATCATATTCCTCTCTCGCTGATCAAGCCATGTGTCATTCCCCTCCATCTCCTTCACCAGGTCCTTTTGACCTATATTGTGTTTCTAAGAGTCAGCATTTTTTGTGTCTTTATGGACATGTAGTCAAAATATTTGCATGTCTTTTATTTCCTCCCTTTTCCTTTCCCCTAGTGTGTACTGATTCAGACACTCCTGACAGGCTGCCTCTCTTGGCAGCTTTGTTTTGCTTGAGTCCTTTTTCACTCTATGCTTGTATTCCCCCGTGTTTGTTTCGCAAATATCTCCTCTTGTAACAGCTGAGTTTTCTCTTCTGTTTTTCCTCAAAGACACTCCTGACAGATGTCAGCCTTTAAAAGAAGTAAAAAGAAACCTGAAAGCGGAAGTATTCAACCTTACACCCTCTATGTTCAATCAAGAATAGTATTCAGTTTAATTCAACGTTATATTGTTTCCCACAAATAATAACCTATTTAATTCATGAGTTTATTTGACATTTAGTTACCATTGGTTGAACTTATCTTTCTGTTGTCACCTTAGTCTGGTTCTGAATTTAATTTTTTAACTCAGGTGTTTGTATATGTCTTTTGAAACCACAAGTTCCTTCACCCCTGTCCCTTTCACTGCCCACACACACTTTCTGTCTGAATTACAGTTCTGCTGGTTGGAGTACTATTTGTAGTGCTCTCTCCTTCTTTCTCTGAACCATCAATCTAAAAAAAACCCCAAACAGTGCCTGGTTTATTTTAGCTTTGTGCATCACGTATGGAAAGACAAAAAATAAAATATCTACTGATTGACTGTGTCACATTAAGAATAGCGTTGGCAGTGCTGTTGTTATGACAGCCTAAAGACATAATCAAGACAGATTTTGTTGTTGGAAGCAATATCTTTTATTAGACCAGTTTGTGTCACTGGCAAAATTAGACAAGTTTTGGAGCATGTGAGTCCTTCCTCAGGTCTGAAATAGAAGCAGCAGATTTGAAATCTGAAGTACAAGTTGGGAGCATTATCTTCTAATTATGACACTAGCTGTGTCTCAGACCATATCAAAGAGAAAGTACCTGATGTTCCTGAAGGAAAGAGGATGCTGGAGGACAGAACAGAGAGAGGAAGAGGAGTCTGAGGGAGAGAGTCATCAGGTTGGTGGTGGGAGATTTTAATCTCTCAAAACTACTGTCTGTGAGTTGAAGTGTTTTGGTATCCAGCAGATTTGTGAAAGCACTCATTTTTTCTTTGGAAAATGTAGACTTCCTTCATTTTTCTTTGGAAAATGTAGGCCTAAGATATTCAAAATGCAGTGAATATTTTCTAAGAATGTTCCCTCCTTGATAGCTGTGTGCTTCTGTCCTTTACAGCTTGTATATGTTTGTTCGCACACACAGTAGTTGCTTAGTTTCACCTGCATAGTTACCCTGAGAGCACTTGACGCACTTGATGAAATTTATTATGTCCCCGGAAGTAGAGGCATATGAGTTGATTGCTCTGTGTTAAGGGGTATTTATTGTGAGAGAAGTTGGTTACATTTTGTACTTGGGAAGGGCCTAAATATATTCAATTTGTTTTGGCCGCAGGCAGCTTGCTTCTTGTAACGGGGTTTAGTGAGGTTGGGGCCTATGTAATTAGAGGGGTGGTTCTGGAAAGCCCTATTTCAGACCAGGATTGTCTTCTAATAAACCTTTCAATAACTGTGTGTGTAAATTCCAGCACATGAAATTGCAAGTGGGAAGGATGTGTAAGAGCTTGATGATACTCTGCTACCACTACACTATTTCAACACTGTGTGTATCTAGCAGTTTGTCTTGCTTTTCTACTTGTGGCAGTCAGTCTGATAAAATGTATTATTAATAAATACAAACAGAAAGAATATTCCCTTGCCTTTTAAGAACCGTGTCCTCGCAGCAAGAAAAGATAAATGATGCTAATGTTAGCTTTTGTATGGTCTGCGTAACCATGTGTCAAGTATGTTGACTGCACTATAGTTAAAACAACATTTATGCAACTGATTGAATCACTCTGTGGGGGAGGATTTGCTAATAGTGTTGCATTTAACCTACTCCCTAAATCTTTCTGTTTAGTTAGGATCCTAACCCCATCATCAGTGTATGATCATCATTAACGTTTGTTAACCTTATCTACATCTTGACCTTTCACACTTCTGCTAGAGTTGGTCATTCTTGGTGACTACTGGCAATGCTGAAATACAATGTCACCATTTAAGTGAACAGCCCACACTGTCCTGTTCACTGTAGGAAATCCAATCTGTGTCTAAACAACCAGACATCTGTTTATAGCACATTGGCCTTTTCCAAGAAATCTCCTCTGTTTGGGTAATTATTTATAATCCAGTTCTCTGGCTTCTCATAAAGCTGTCCCATGATGTCTTCTCTTTCAGCCAAAAGTTTTCCTCAAATTCTTCCTGAATGTCCAGATGTATATTCTGTCCTTACATGACCAAGTTCTCCACATGAGGGAAATCTTTAGAATTTCACTAAGTACCCAGTACAGGTGAGTAGTTTGCCTTTGTGGTTCTTGTAACTTCATTATTAAACTGATTAATATTAAACAATATTATTTCATATTAAACTTTGGAAGATTTATTGAAGTGGTGCCTTTGTAATTCTTTGGGGTTTGGGGATGACTGTGCTTTGTAGGAGAACTTCCCCAAGCTGTTGTATTAGTGAACACAGAGAAAAGAGCTAAATATCAGCAGCACTTTTTGCGAGGGTTAGTTGGCTAAGAACTTAGGGTGGTAAGGAGGAATAGCATCTAGACAGTTTTGGAAGATAAAGATGGACTTTAGGAAGATACCATTTGTCCACAGTAAAATAAAAATAAAATAATGAAAATAAAATAAAATAAATAAAATAAAATAAAATAAAATAAAATAAAATAAAATAAAATAAAATAAAATAAAAGAAAAGAAAATAAAAGAAAATAAAAGAAAATAAAAGAAAATAAGAGAAAATAAAATACCAAAAATGAAGCACCGGAGTTGCAGCAGTTCTTAATCTAGTGCTCCCTCACCTTGAAGTTGCATAACTTTACTTCTTACCAGAAGTAAAATCTTAATCAATTCATACTGTGAACCTCCAGGTGGGACAATATGTTTCCAAAATGTGTTTCCTCCTTTTTTTTCCATTTTACAGCAACATGAGAAACATGGAAAAGCCCGAGGTATTTAATAATGGTATTATTGTGTGCTGGTGTTCTCAGCATTTAGGGAATACTCATTTAGGAATAAAAGCTCTTGTAACTTGTGCTTTATTGTCTGATTTCAAAACACTGAGCAGAAATATTTTGGTTTAAAATTGTATCTTCTTTCACAACAAAACTTCCGGCAGTATTTCCGATATTTTTCCATCTGGCTCTAGCAGATACCAATATATGTATCAGGCATACATTGCTAAAAGCCATTTGTGAAGCTAATGATGTATCTTTAATACAGAATGTAACATGAGACTAATTAGTGCTCTTTAGAAGACAAAATCTCTGGAAAAAAGCAGTCCCCATGGTTATAGCTACAGAGGCTGTCCCAGGGTGATACCCTCAAGGGTCCTCTCCTTCCCCTTGAACAGGACCTCATGCTCAGGGCCTGGGTTTATGCTGTGGGGTGTGTTGCTCAGATATCAGGCAGATCCCAGCCCCAACAGATATCCCAGATGATGTGGAAGTTGCTGCATTACATAGTTATGTCCTGTGCAGCACACCTGAACACACCTGCCTGGCATGCTCAGGAGGATGCAGGCCCATTTCTTTGTGCAGGACATGCACTGTGTGGTTTGTCCCTCTCAGTCACCACCTTGGCCAAAAGCTATAAGATAGCCCTTCCCAGGGCAACACGGGGCTGTTCCTGCTGAGGGTTTGGCTGAGGGTGGAGGAATAGCTTTGCTTGGGAGCTGTGGCGTCTGGTAGAACCCCAGAGCACTGCTGCACTGGTGAGGCTTTATCTCGCCGTGATATAATGAAATGGCTGGTACAATTACAATGCCCGTGAACTCAGCCTCTTTGACATACATCCCTGTGTTGATGTATGAAGCTATGCTGATGTTTTTTAGCTGGGGTTTCTGGGGAGAAAATACTCAGTAGGGAGAATAAAACAGAATATAGGCATTTTTAATGCAACATTAATTTAATGTTGTCACTTAGGACTGTGGAAATATTACATAAAGAAATGCAAATATTTGACTGAAGAAGCTTCATCTTTTTCTTTTGCAAATAATTTTTCTAATGTATCATTTAGCTTAGTGACAAAGTACATATTCTGTTCACTTAGGGTTTTTTTCCATCTCCTCCCTGACTCATATTTCTGTTTGGGCTCCAAAGTTATGATTCAGAATATGTCTGGGTGATTATAGCCTACCTGATATATATATATATATATATAAATTTTTAATTCCAGATAACCCATAGGGTTATAAAGTATCCAGATTTGTAATCTAGAAAAGAACCTTTTTCCATGTTTAGAAAACAATAGAAAATGTGTAGTTTTGTTATTAGCTGAGAATACTACACAGTTCTTCTCTGTTAAAGCAACAGGTAAAAAGCTGTTTACTGTAAAAGTGCAATTTACACTAGCCGTTTCCCTTTATTAAAAGGGGGAATTTAAACCAATTCTGAATTAGAAAACGCAGTGTTAGCAGTATTTAAATTAATATCATGCATTATAGCTGTATAGTAATTAAAAAAGAAGGGAAAATTTCTTTGCTATTTTGTTTATTGTCTATATAACATATTCAAATATAGGTCAAACAAACTGCAAAACGTCCTTGGTAAGAAGATATCAGGGTACGGTTTTCACTACAGAAACAAATCAACCAAATATTCTTAGACTCAGTTTAAACTTTGTTCATAAAAGAATGGGAAGGAGGTAGATGGCATAAACTCGAATGTGCCATTTCTGTTTAAGTAGGCACTTTCAGATTATTTAACAGAGATCTATCTATTTCAGTCAGCATGGATCTTAGCATTCGTTTTTAGTATATGTGGCTCAGATAAAGCTCTTTAAAGGCAGAAATCCTAAAGTGCACTGCAGAAACACAATACTGTGAACCTATTACCTGAAAAACACAAGGATGTTCAGACCTTTAAAGACATAGTGAGCCAAAGAAAACTTATTTGATCAGTGTGTGTTAGGGGAAGATGATGATGCAGTACTTGAACTTCTATTCATGTACAGTCCTGTACACCTCCATGTGCAAGTCCTCCACTCTCTCTTTTTAATCAAGCAAATCTGTATTGCCTGCACACAACAGTATTACTGCCTCAGTCATGTGGTTTTGGAGCACTTTTATCAGTTGTGTGTATGCAGCTTAAAATCTGTTGCAGCACAAAGTCATCGGAGTACTTACGCAGTCACCCTGTTTATGCTCACAAAGTGCTCAGAATAATGTCAATGACTGAATAAATAAAACTAAACCCTTTTCCTCTGCCACCTTATTTTTCTAATACTAGGAAGTGAGCATTTGTGTGTCTGACAAGTGGGAAGTTCTTGCCTTCACGTTTACAACCTGGCTAAGAAAGTCAAACAGATCATGTCTCTTGTCAAGGACAAACCAGGATTGGTGAGGTAGCTGGGAAGAGCTATTTTCTGCTGTTGAGTCCCTAAGCTTTAACCCTGGGATCAGACAAATGAATGCAGGCAGAAGTCTGACCTGAAAATAGCAGGTTTTCAGTTAAGATCACTAATGAGGATTTTAATTAGTTGAGTAAGCCAGTGGCAATACGATCAGTAAACCAAGCTCCATGACCTAGCAGCCTACTTCTTTCTGAATGAAACAGTATTGTGGACATACGAATTTTGGGCCTTTCTCAGCCATTTTTTACCATTTATTGGCACAAATTTGGGTTCATTCATTTGTATTTTGATTAATTTCAAATAACATTGCTCTTCTTGGAGTGTAGATGACAGGTAAATACAGCTTTTCTCATCTGGGGCAGCCACCTATATCCCACAAGGGCTGATGTGGCCATGTGGCTCACTCGTGGGGACCTGCTAACCCAGTGTCTCCTTCGCCCCAGGCAGCTGGGCTTTCCCTGCTCCATCCTCTCCAAGCTGCCATTGCTTGCCTTTCATCTGGTTCCAGCAGTGGCGCTCCTGGGCTACAAAGAGAACTTTCCACTCAGTGCCAGTGGTTGCGGGAAAGCCCCTTCCCCAGTATCACTGTAGGTTTTCTGGGATGTTCCTGGGATGTGGCTGCCCCTTAGGTAACAACAACTAAAATAAACTTTTCAGCAGACCTTGTGTCCTACTCAGATTTTTACTGTTTTAACGTTACATGTTATGAAAGGGTTGGCAATGGCTATAGTGTTACAGCTTTAAATTAATCTAGATGATCTAGACATGTTCTGTGATGCAACAGGGTCTCTATCCTTTAAAACTAGAAAATCACCAGTGGAAACAGTTTGCTCCATTGGGGTGATTTGTTATTTCTGTGGTGTGAAGTCATGGTCACAGCAACAGTCAGCTAGAGCTGAAAGTTTATGAAGTAAAATAGGGAGCTTCTGAACTTGCAAATAGCTTAGGATGACTGCATGTATTATAAACAATAGCCTTGCAACAATCACCAGCAATCATAAGTGCAATACGTTGTGCAAGCACTGAACAGGAGAATCCCACATATCACAGAGCTTATAAAAAAGACTGGGTGAAAGGGAGAAGGGAGGCTGAAGTACGGCAAGAGAGAGAATAGTGTGATAGCTGGCAATCATCAGGGCTGCAGCATAGAGTAATCAGCAAACCAAGAAGGATTTGCTAATTAAAAGGGAAAACAGGCAAAGAAGTTTTCTTGCAATCTCCCTAGGATGTGAGGGAAAAGGAAGTGTGGAAGGGAGAAAATAGTACTGCTTTGCTGGACTCTGCTGGATGATTTGCAGAATGTCCCTGCTATGAGAAAGCTATACTAGCCTGGGAATATAATGCATAAAATGCCCAAAGAGCAGAGCTAGTCCTGGTACCAAGAACTGTTTCACCAGTTGGATTAACTGCTTTCTCAATAGCAATATGCAGGAAAAGCCCCATCTGGATAAAGCCTGCACCAAACTAAGTAAGTCCTGCTGCTGGAAACAATGTGTTGGTGAGGACTGTATTTTTCTGAATACAGAAAGAAATATAAACCACAGAAATACTCTCAGGAATGAGAATGCAGAGCAAAATGTCAGGTCTGATAAAGAAAAAAGTTCAGAATTAAATCAGAGCAAAATGTCTACTATCGACATAGGTCAATAAAGGACTACAGGCGCAGACACTACGTCATTAACCTTTTAAAACCTTTAAGCTGGGTTCTACATGCTATTGGGAACAAAATGTTATATTCAGAAGAGATGCTGCAAGCAAAGACAAAAATAAAAACTATTGTAAATTACTTCCTCGTATCTTGGTTATACAGACCATTAAGTGGCAATAGAGCAGTGTCAATTTGTATTAACTTCTGCCCTTAATAGCAGATGAAAATGTGGTTCTAATTTTACCCATCATTTATGATGTGCTGGTAATTAAGAAATATCATAGCTTAAAATAATTTTCTAATTCAGTAACTTTTCTTCTACCCTTTTATCTGATGAGTTCAGAGTGAATGAGAGAATTTAAATGGTCACCAATTAAAACTTTAACCAAGTTCTGTGAAGAGTATTAGATTTATTTTTCAAGTCTGAAACTTTTTACAGAAGCATGATCTTTCTGAAAAGGAAGTAGCAGTTTTTAATGGTGTTTGTCAACCAGCCTTGCAGGGAAGAGGAGCCCACATATATATCTAGGGTTTTCCCCTAGATACATGCTTTCCTAAGCACAACCCACAGGCTTTTGGAGCCTATTTTGACTGTTCTAGAGCCCTCTTTCACTTTTCTGCTCACCCTTTCCTTCCTACAGCAAACTCAGATCAATTAGTTTTAAATTTTACCTCTGTTGCAGGGCATTCCTACAAAATCATTAGCTCAGGTCTCAAATGGCTCTCTTCATTAAATGAAATGCTGCAAGGAAGTTAAGTTACTGCAAAGAAGCCTGTGCCACCTTTTCAGTGAAGAGGACTAGAATTACTAACGCATTGTGAGGCAGAGCTGCCTCTTGAAAATAGCTTTGGTCAAATTTTCAGCTAGAATAAATATTTTTGACCCCACAAACATTATTTTTATTTTTGGTTAATTTCTAATATGCTCAGAAGTATTGGTTTTATTTCAGAGTGTGGTCTAATTTTCACCACGCTTACCCAGATAACACTCAGCAAATTCTCTTTGTAAAAGTTAAAGACATTATATGAAAGCAATAGGCATTTGGAAGACAAACACGGTTCCTTTAGGACAGTGTATCCTGTTTATTCCTAAAATTGAACTGTCTTAGGTTCCTTGCATGTGAAGCTATAATGACAACTAAAAAGGATGTCGCGGATACCGATTATAATAATCAGTCTGCATGCATACCTAACCTGCAATTATAATTTGCAGGTTAAGTGATCACACCACAGACAATCTGGAAACATTATAAAGAATTTGTTCAAAATTAATTAGGACAAGTCATTAAAGAAAGTTCTGAGGGGGAGGAGGGGAAAAAGGAGGCAATGAAAAGAAATTGCTGTCGTTCATAATGTTGTATAAGGTAAAATCACTCTCAACTGCATACGGCAGTGAAATGGTAAAGGAAGAGTAGGGGAAAAAAGCAAGTGAAAAAATTGAAAAGAAGTAAACCATTGGTATAGGAAGGGAAAAGGGAAAAAACTAGATATATGGCTTTCTTAAATCTTTGTGTTTTCTGTTAGCTGCTGCACAAAGGTTGATGTTGTCCTTGGACAGCTATTTCTGGTTTCTTCCCTGGTTCCACATCAGCTGTCTGCACTCCTGTGACAACCTTTGGAAGGACTTCAATGAGGTGAATGAAGGGTAGTGCTGAGAAGGTACAGCCAGAACTGCACATCAGCCAGACCTGGAACTGCAGCATGACCACAGCTGCATGCTGATTGCCCTCATTTCTGGCTTTCACAGTGAATGTAATTGTTAAAATCTGTTAATTGTATTCCTCACTTTAAACTGTTCCATGGTTTCGGTTAAACCAGAACTTGAATCTTTTGATTCTGTAGTACTCCGTCCTTTTAAAACCAAAAAGTAACTAATAAAAGAACAAACCTCCCCAAACAAATGCCCTTTCCATGCAACATCATTACAGAGGAAAGTTAAAAATGCAACTAAAGTATAAACAGAGAATCTAAAAGGCCTGACGGAAAAGAATTCAACACTGCTGTGCTCTTTTAGATCTCATGGGTTTGGTTTATTGAGACCCTGATTTCTGACTTTTGAACCATAAATTAAGAGAGTGCTGGTAACAAAGTACTGCTGTCCTTCCTTGTTCCCCTCACAGTGCACTGCCCAGCCTTGCTGACTGCTTAGAGTTGAACAGCCCAATCACATAGCTCACACCACCTGTCAGCTTCCAGTCTAGCAAATGCAGGAGTTACTTAATTATAATTATTTATATTCTGGTAAGTGTCGAGAATGTGGATATTCCTGTTCTGGCTCTAGGATGCTGAGTGTCTGATTTGTGCAGAAGGCTGCCTGTGCCCACCTCCATATCCTCAGCACAGCTGCTGCCTGGTCTACCCAGCTATCATCTTCCCCTGTGCTCAAGCCATTGTCATTTATTCTTGGATGATCGTAGCACTGCAGGGCTGCTCTGGTGCCTGTTAGCCAGAGCACAGCATTTCCTCTATGGTGCACTAAAGGGGAAAAATGTATATCCTGACCCTGCTTCACACAGAGAAATCATTTCCAGCTGATTATTTCCTAGTGACCATGTCTGTGTCACACAGTTCACTCCTCTGAGATGTCTGACATGTCACAGAGCACCAGCACTTTCACTACAGATGTAGTGGTAGGACTGTGCCACTGGGGAGAGTGACAGACCAGTAACAGTCACTCAGCCTGTAACAAAAGCCCAAGCTCTGAGAGAGGTGCTGGGCTATTTACTCTCCTTTTATTACTGTCCATCAGAAAGTAAGTTAATAAACACAGAAAGACTTCAGAAAAAGCTAATTTTGTTTGTAAAATAAAAAAAAAAAAGGAAAGATAGATAATTCCACGGATAATGTTAGTTACAAATCTCCACTGACTAATACTTTTCATCCCCTGTGAATCGGTCTGAGCAAATTTTGCAGTATTGATACACGAGGATCAGCTAACACTGTTCACCCCTAGCCTAAAATAGTGTTACTCTGAGAGTACGCATAACTGAAGAAGGCTGGAATAGTTGCAGTTAAAGCCAGCATGATTTTTAGCAGTCTTTATGCTGTTTATTTGCAGGTTGCATCCAATACTATAGTACTATACTTCTCATAATTACTCACTAAACCAGATACTTCATGTAGGCAGCTTATGAAATGCCTTATAGCAAAAAGAAATAGTTTCCTGATCCTTTTCTCTGCCACACACTCCTAATCATTTTAAACCTGTTTCGGCAGTTGTTTACTACATGACTAGTCCCCAGTCAGCAGCTAGATTACTTGTGAAGCTGTTTGTGAAAGTTAATGTTTTCTGCATTCAAAGGCAAAATGTTGCCTTGTTTGTCTTGATAAATTGTAGGAGGACAAGTCAGTTTTAACAGAGGAGAGGGAATAAAATCACGGCCACATTTCTCTTTGTGCTTCCCTGAACCTCTCCTGGGCAATTCAGTCTTACCTGGTTTCTAGTGCCCTGTCTTTTGGAGAAATAAACCTATACCTTGAGTGTGCAAGGCACTCAGTTAATTTTCTTGCTTCAACATTTTATTGTGAAAGAAAATAATTGCTGTTTGCTGAACAGAATAAAAATATTTATTCTTTTTAATATAAAGGTTTTATTTCCTCATTCTTTGCTGCTCCTGAGACCCACCAAAAGAGGAGGTTTACAGCAACGTCTAAGGCTGGTCAGACTCAGACAGTGGTCCGATGGTCTCTGAAAGTTTGTTGTACAGCCAAATTCTTACCTGGAACAAGAAGTGGATTATATAGACATCAAAGCTTTTAGAAAGTTTGATCACTTCTTTTGCACCGTAACACACATGAAGTCTGGTAATCTGCACTTTTCCAGAAAAGCAGAAACACCTTAGTGACTTGGAGGTCTCAATTCAATATTTAGCGTATCTTCAATTCGATCTATTAATTACAATGGATGTTAGGGATAAGTCCTGCTCACTGGCATCTGTTGCTAAATAGGAGCCAATATAATATCTGAAGCTGGGGCTGATGTGCTTGTAGCTAAAATCATGCAGAAGGTGAGGAAGTACATTTTGGGTCAACTGGAATACTTCAGCATCAGTAAACTCTTCCTCAGATGGCAGCAGGTCCCAAAAGTCTTGGCTAAATGTGTGTCACACAGAAGGAGGAAGAGGCAAAGCTCATGCAGTGCAAGGGTGTAAGATGGTACTATCATGACCCAAGTGCCACCATGCTGTTAGCCAAGTCTAGCAAGCTTGTCAAACAGGGCTCAGTTTCTGTGCTCAGCTGACAAACAAGGGCATGAATGGAAAGGGGGAACACTGTCAAGTCTCCTACTACTTAACAGGTTTTCGAGAATGAAGAGCTGAGATATATGAAGGGAGGTCAGTAGGCCAATATACATCTGTTTACTGTCTGGATTTGTGGCAAAAACTGCAACAAATGCAAGGGCTCTGAGGGAAAAAGTAAGTAAAATGAAGAAAGGAATATGAAACCTACATGCTTTTCTTCACTTGCTACCTTCTGCTGGCAACTGCTTATAGAGATCTTGTCTACTCTGTGCATATTACTCACTTGCAGCTATTACTGGCAGGAGCTAATTCAGAGTACCTTAATGTGTCAAGAGAATTACTGGCAGCAGATGGATATCATAAGCTGAGATGAAAGGCAACGATGGCCTGGTATTACACTAAGTGGGCAGAGCTAAGGGATTACTCTATAAGGCAGTTAAAGCAGAAGTGAATTCAACAGTGTGATATGAAGAAATAACAAATATATATATAGAACAAAGGCCATAGCTGCCCATGTACTTACATCATACTGGCAGGAGGTCAACAGGCAGCTGATTTGACCTAAGCACTATATTTTCCAAAGGGTGTCTTTATAAGTAGCTCTTCACTACCAAATATCAGAGGGACGTGGAGATTTCAGAAGTTTTACCTGTGAAAAAAAATAAAGAAGAAAAATGGGAAATATGAGGGTGGGGAACTCCGTTTTCATTTCCATAAAATAGCTAATTTATTACCTATTAGATAGTATTAGTTTATTATTCATGCTTAATGTGGAAGTTCTGAAAAGGATGTTCATAATCCTTTTGACTTAGGTACTCGTATATGCTTTTGCATACTGGAAACAGCCAGGATGATAAACTCTGTTTTCTGCTACAGGTATGAGGGCAATCCTGTAAGGAAAGAGGAATGTTTGAACTGTGACTTTATCTTCATTTGAAGTTGCAGCAGGCTGTTTTAAAGCATTATTCAGAACATGCAGCTGCCACTCTTCACTGGACCTAAGCCTGTCCTTCTCAGGACTTTTGGTATGGGCAAGAACACACATGCCACTCTGATTCTGTTCTGAGCAGGTCACAAAACTGCTGTCTCCCTTTCTTTCCTGAGAGCATCAAGCAAAGGGGTTCTTCCTCTCGTGGTGTCAGATGTAATTCCACCGGAAATGCTGAATTCTGTTTCCATGACCGCACACTCGCTGAAACAGACAAGACATTTCTCCTAAGATAGCAAGTGAAAGGTACTTTAATTTGCAGGTGTCCTTATGTGATGGCGTGGTATGGGAAAAGCAATGGCTAATCAGAAATAAGGTAATATCACCACAATGAGCATATTTTCACCTGGGCACAAACTATGTCGTTGCCACCAGGTTCTGAAGTTCTTTTGTGGTATTGCAGAAGCACATCTAAAGGGGTCAGATGTTGTGTTCAGCAGCTTGTCCTTGAACTTCTGGTCATTACCATTACATTTGTCTTTCTTCTATTTAACTGACTCCTTGCACTTCCTCTCTCAAGAGGAAGGATTTATTACAGTTTTAAAGTAGTGCATGTTCTGTTCTTTTTTTCTGTTTTCTGCATGTAGGTTCTTACGCAGCCCCAAAGAGGTTTATTTCCAGTTTAAACTCTCTTTGTTCTTCCTCCACCAGGTGTGGCTCACAGTTGGTTTTGGCTCTGTAAAATGGACATTTCTGAGCACTATGTAAATATATTGCTGAATTAATCTTTGTTCTATTTGTATACTGAAATATATTCAGTTCCATCACTTGACAGGCAGCACATTTTAGGTGATCAGCTCTTTAAACACCTACTAATTTGTACTGTGTTTTTTATTGCATGAACTGGTTAATTCTCATTTATTCTTTCTGTTAGAAGAGGCATGACTTATGAACATTTGCTTTAATGTTGACACCTCCTGTTTTAAAACCATGGTGATGTAAACCAGATTCCTATCCCTTCCTTTGCCTCTAATATGGACCTTTCTAGGTAGCTAACAACCAGACATTTCAGTAGCTCACTCATCTTTCATGTTTTTCGGTGACATCAATTACATAAAATGTGTGTTCCCAAAGAGGTATTTCTAATTCCTTGTGCTTATAACCCAGGCTCCTGATGTACAAAGTTCTTCTCCCTTTACTGTGCGGCGTCTTTAGGTTTGCATTTTATTTTCCTCATTTGCCTTTAGCAATAAATAAATGAATAAATGACTTTAGAGCTTTTGAGCCATTGTAAACTTGTAGCACTTCACATAGTTGCTTGGCTGCCACTCCTCATGAGTCAAAATTCAGTCCTGCAGAAAAAGAAAAAAGGAAAGATTTACAAAATGTGATAGCTTATCAGCTGAAAGAACACGGACTTGGCAGATCTGGTACTACAGATTCAAAGATTGTGCAATCATACTTCTAAAGTTCCTGTTAAACAATGAAGGTAAATTTGAAGAGAAAGTTTTTAGGAAGTATATTCAGTTTCAAGTCACAAGTGTGGCAAAGGCACTTTGTTCTGTAGCAGTGCTGTGACCTGGAACAGTGTCAGGTTGTGCATCTCTCGGGCTGTTTCAACACTTCAGTATCCTCCTCCTATCAAATGTGTGAAGGCACTTCATCATCTCTATAGCCAGGGAGCACAAACAGCCCTTACGGTTCTTCTGGCTCATACAAAGCCCAGACAGATTCAAATTTTCTGTGGTTGCTAGTCTTTCCTCTTTCAATGCCGATTTCTGTTTTCCTTTACTGACACAGAAACGGAAATCTGATACCAGTTATTTGTTTTTTATTCAAAGAACTGTGATTCTTCATAAAAATCAAGACTCCTGTATTTTCTTGATTCCTAAAGAAGAGCTAGTGCTAAGCCCAAGTACTATATTGCCCCAGCTCTTTGTCCTGAAAGACCTTCCCCCAGCTCTGCATGTGGGCTGTTCTCCATGGTCCTTTTCTCCTGCCAGCTTCCCATTACATATTGCAGGGCAGCCTGCACCTCCACAGTCTCTGTCTTCCAGAGGCTTCTGGTGTTATACATACCCCACTCCCTTCCACCACGGAGATGCCAGCTGACATACTAGGTGTCCTCTAACAGCCTCCTCTAACGTTTTGTTGTGCAATGACGAGATACTTAGCATGGATGCCAAAAACGCCTCTGAAAAAGTAAAACTGTTTATTGTTTGACTGCATGATTGAGCATCCATAAATAATGTGAAAAAATGTGTTTAGCCAAACAGAAAGTGTTTGGGTAAAGAATTGCTCATAACTGCAGTGGGAGAGTCCCACCTGGAATAACTAGAAACTTTACCTTCCACAAATGCTTATTTTGTTGTGTTATAGAGAATAAACGTAAGAGTTAGTGATATTCTCATTCCTCTCCTGGCAAACCAACTTGTGAGAGGTAAACCAGGGCTAATTGCATTCACAGTACTGTTTTTATGCTTTAAAACCACACAACTACAGCATTTGTAGGATCAAAGGTTTATTTATTTAAACACTTCAGCAGCTATGACTTGCTTTAGATATTTGACAGCTTACAAGTATTATTTGTAAGGAGTGAAAAATCAACAAATACATTAACATTTCTCATTCCATAGAGAATTTCAATAAAGTTATTTACATTTATAGCCTTGCATCTGACCACTTCTTTCCTCCTGTCCAGAAAGAAAGAAAATGAATGAGTTGTGCATCATGCCCAGAGAGTTAACAGATTCATGCAAAAACAGATTTTGGCAAAAAAACAGAGAAAGAAGTTGCTTAGCTCAGAATTCTCTATGGAAATGGTCCTTGTCTGTAGCCCTTATACTAATCACTTAGGAACTTTGGTCCTGCAAGGGAGAACTTCAGAGGATGGTACTGTGCTGTCTTGGTGTAACACACAGCTCAGCACCAAGCATGACTTTGAACTCTGTGGAGGCAAAGACTGTCATGTTTAGTTTGGTACTGACTTGCTGAATTGCAGGGTTTGTACGTTTGTGCCCTGATACAGTCTGGGACTGTGGCTCTGTTGTTAACCAGTGCTTTGTGAGAGATGGGGCAAAAAGGCAGTATTTCTGTAAAGTCGTAGAGCAGGATCAAAATGGTGCTGTGCTGTAAAAGGCATGTGGTGTGTGTGTGGAGTACATGGGGATGTTCTTATCCGGGCAAACTAAACTACACCCTAGGTCTTCTTTCCTTTTTTTGTTTTGTGATTATGATACTCAAGTGATTTTAGAGCTCAAAAGTGGTGGCTTTCATAAAGCAAAGCATACTTCTCTGATATCTTCGTGTTTAGCTTAATTTAGTGCATTTTTATTGTTCATATTTTGTATCAAAAGAAAACCCCACTGAAAGGAAACTGCTACAGCAGATGACATTGAAATGCAAATAAAAGGTTTCACAGGAGCCCTGTCAGCAACCATTGCGTTGGAGATGCGTGAAATTACAATCCTGCAAATGACTTTGCAAAATAGGGAAGAAATGGAGGTTTAAGTAGCAACAATTACCTATTCCATTGCTCCTTTTCTGGGCAGACATCAATAAAAGACAATGCTAGAAGCTACAGGGACTTGTATAAGATTAAATTACATTAATTGGTGTTAATTGAATAGGAATGTTGAAATTCAAATTAGAAACAATGTATGCTATGCTAAAGTATAATTAGAGAAAGGAAGTACACCTTGCCAACAAGGATAACAAACACTACTACATATCAGCAAATCATATTAGAGCTGGGGCAGGTTTTTTTTCATGGTCTAGGTTGCAGGGCTGATGGCTTTTTTTGAATGACAGTTATTGTCTCTTCCATTTCAGGGCACTAAGAATTAGGACTCATTGCACATTCTTGTGTGCCACACTGAAAAACTCAATGTTCAAGAGATCGATCCTAGTTTTTAACAGCCTTTTTCTTCCATGGCACCCACTGGTGGGTACTTTTGTCTCGTGCACATGCCTGGGCTGGGTGTTGTGCAACAGGCACTTAGGTGACAAAAAGACCTGGCAGCCAGTGCTGGAGGCTCTTTGCATCCTCAGTAGGAGACCCACAGGTTACTTTGCCAGCAGGAGCTGATGAGGCCTGAAAGGGTTGGGCAGGGGCTCAAGGGATTTTGTAAACATCAATAGTTTTTAATTTTGCTTTGTGAATTCCTTCAGTAAGTTTCACTCTGGAAAAAATCAGTACATTCATGGGGTCACACTTTTGATACTTCTAGGCAAGCAGTGGACACTATGAAGAGGTGGTTTCCCTGAATATACACTAGCTGGAACACGATTCAGACACTTACAGTGTTCCAAGACAGGTTGTTCTGCTGGAAAGCAAAAGTGCTTCAGTTACTGTGGTATAATTTGTTTGTTCAAAATGCCTCTTCTGCAAAAGAGTAATGAATGTGGGATATCATCAAACAAGAATTTCTCACAGAATTTCAATGACCAAAAACTTTGTTTTTCTCCTTTTGGTAAACTCTGTGTGCAAGGAATTATGCATTAGAATAGTTTAACACTAATAATATGTTGACTTACTTAAAGCATGTCTACCAGTTTGAATTATGAAATTTTTCCATTTTCCAGAATTTAGTGATATCTTTAGAAGTACACTGTGGATTCTACTTCCTAACTGAGGTTTTGAATCTTGCAAACATATAGTCTGTCTTTTGTTAAATTTATCTATTTATTTGTTAGGATCGTGATGAGACCTAATACTTTTTCTTATGATTTTGCGATGAATATACTATCTAGCACTTACCTGCTGATAAATGTTTGTTCATACAGTGCTGTATAGTTTCAAAGTATTACATGGTAAGTCACTATTAACAGTTTTTGTTAAAACATCCTGTAAAACAGCGTGGTTTATAAAACAAGCACAAATTAATGAGCATCAAACTGATGCATAGTACAGTGGTTAGTGCTTTAGTACAACTGAACACATGGGGAGTCCTTCAGAAGATAAAAATTACTCCAGATAGGAAATGTCAAGGCACAACTCTCAATGTCAAGGCAGGTCTATTTATTCTTAGCTGTTGTAGGTTCCATGTCTATGTCCGACAGAGCACAGTAGAAGAGCATCTGAACATACTTTGTTGTTGTAGCTGTAATAGCAAAAATGTGTGAGACAAAGTTATAATGTATCTTAGACAAATACATGGATTTTGAGGATTTGAAAGCACTGCACAGATATTAGGAAAATCTTAAAATACCTTAATCAATTGGATAAAGCACGTTATAAATAGCTAAAGGCAAAAGAAGCCCAATAATTAAACAGAAAGTTGTGTTTAATCAGACTTTCATCAACATGTCCATTGAACTGTTGGATTGATAGCTGAGTTTAAACTGCATCAAGACGTTAAAGTTTTGTTTCTCAAGACTGCCTGAATTTGAGGAGTGGAAACTACCCTTCAGGCCAACAATTCATTATTTCATAATTTACAAAAATACACGTACTCCACTGATGCAGATATTCCATTCCTTGGACAGGAAGTAAAGTGGTGGTGGTCGTCTGGTATTTCTGCCTTCCAGGGTATCAAACTGCATGGATTTAGTACTCACAATCCTACCTGGCTTTTATCAAGCCAACATGTTGAAATGGCTCAACACCACAAATATTAGATAACCATATTATATCCACATATTGGATGGTTTTGAACAGGTATGGATGCTTTTGTTCTCAGGACCATGTGATGAAGCAAACAACCTCAGACCTGCCATATACAAAAGTGTAGCAAATCTTCATAAAGAAAAAGGATTCTAGGAAAAACTATTCTTTCTTACTTTTGAGCTAGCATTCAAAGTCTCAGCACACTGAGTAGGACAAGAAGATGTTATCCACCGAGTGGACAAGGACTTGGCTGGATGGTTGCATCAAAGAGTTGTGGTTAAAGGCTCAATGTTCAACTGGAGACGGGTAACAAGTGGTGTCCCTCAGGGGTCAGTGTTGGGACTGATCCTGTTCAAGGTCTTTGTTAGTGACATGAACAGTGGGATTGAGTGCACCCTCAGCAGGTTTGCTGATGACACTAAGCAGTGTGGTGCAGTGAACATACTGGAGGGAGGGGATGCCATCCAGAGGGACATGGAGAGGTTTGAGAAGTGAGCCTGTGCAAATCCCATGAAGCTCAACTAAGTGAAGTGCAGCATCCTGCACCTGGGTTGGGGCAATCCCAATCAACTGGATTGAGAGCAGCCTTGAGGAGAAGGACTTGAAGGTGTTCATTGACGAGAAACTGAACCTGACCCATTAGGTATACTTGCAGCCCAGAAGCCATCCTGGACTACATCAAAAGGAGTGTGACCAGCAGGTCAAAGGAGGTGATCCTTCCCCTCTATTCTGCTACTGAGAGACCCCCTGGAGTACTGTGAACAGTTTTGGTGTCCTCAGCACAAGAGGGACGTGGACCTGCTTGAGTGAGTGCAGTGGAGGGTGATGAAGATGAGAGGGCTGGAGCACCTGTCCTATGAAGAGAGGCTGAGAGAGTTGGGCTTGTTCAGCCTGGAGAAGAGAAGGCTCCAGGGAAACGTTATAGCAGCTTCCAGTACCTAGAGGGGGGCTACAAGAAATCTGCAGAGGGACTTTTTGCAAGGGCCTGTAGGGATAAGAAAAGGGGGTGTGGCTTTAAACTCAAAGAAGATGTATTTAGATTTAGATATGAATAAATTCTTCCCAGTGAGGGTGGTGAGGCCCTGGCACAGGTTACCTAGAGAAGCCTTGGATGCCCCATCCCTGGTAGTGTTCAAGGCCAGGCTGGACGGGGCTTTGAGCAACCTGGTCTAGTGGAGGGTGTCCTTAGACACAGAGGGTTTGGAACTAGATGATCTTTAAGGTCCCTCCCGACCCAAACCATGCTGTGATTCTATGTTGCTTACCAGAGAGCCACTGTAGACATTTAGGTCGTTTTTCAACTGGCAGATAGACTCCTAAATAATATGCAGGAACGCCTGAGAGGGCAATACCAATGCCAATAAGGGAACTGATTGTGTCGCTGTAGAGGGGAACTATGATCAGGAAAAGGGAACATAAACAGTATACTATAGGGAAGAAGAGGCTAAGCTGTGGAGAGAAAAAAAAAAAAAAATCCAACGTTCATTAAAAGATGCAGTAAAAATGTCAGATTTTGCAGATTAGACATGTCAATAATAAAAATATAGCTAGTGACTATATTATGTACTGCATTTTTATTGCCTACAGTCAGTACAATTTGCTACCTTATGTGTATGGTGCCGAGAGCCTCTTACTTGTACACACCTGAGTATCTGACCACTTTGTTGCTTTCAGGTCTGCACAAGCTGAATTGCTTTCCAATTAGTAAGAGACTGATCTTTGAAAGTAGTGCTTTAAAACTGAGCAGTAATGGGTAGTTTTGTAATTTTTATTGGGTTTTATTTTATCAGTATTGGCATGTTGATGCTACAGAACTAATGGACTGATTTACAACCATTTCTCCCGGACACTTAACAAGTATCATACCACAAGTAAGGAAAGTTGCAATAACCTCTATGGATTTGCTTTGCACTAAAATACTTTTCATTGCCTGTAGTAATGAACCTTCTCAAGAGTCCAGGAGTTGACATTTGAACACTAGCTGAAACTCTTGAGTGTTTAATGGTATAAATAACTCTTTTTCCTTATAAAGATTAAAAATGTAAGTCCATGAAAACCAACTGCTATGCTTCAGAAAAGCAAAAGGTGTATGCGGAGTTGGGACATAGACTAAGCTGGCAAATGCTGATAGGAATTAAATAGTCATTGTCTATAATCTGACTGTAATCCTTGCTTTAGTAGAGTCACTAGTAAAACTGCCAGTAAAGCAAGATTTAACCTTTATCTTAACCATATATTGGGGGAGAGTTTGGAAATGAAATATGAACATGCTTCAGGAAAATTTGTTCTGCTCTGGAAGACTGGAAGCTTGTAGCAGTAGGTGCTTAGGATATTTTATGCCTGTGAACCATGTGTTTATTTTATAATCAGGATGCTACACTTAAATGTAAAAAAAAATGTGTTGGTAAAAATGATTCCCAAAGTTTGGAAGTGGGAGTGACAAG
The DNA here is from genome assembly GCF_037157495.1 of Lathamus discolor. Classification (NCBI taxonomy): domain Eukaryota; kingdom Metazoa; phylum Chordata; class Aves; order Psittaciformes; family Psittacidae; genus Lathamus; species Lathamus discolor. Next base: position 134,308,670 of record NC_088885.1, on the reverse strand, counting down.
GAAGAAATGTTTAGATTGCATATTAATTTGGATTTATCATAATTTTTGCTGCGTCACTGCTGCATCGAAATGCAGGTCATGGAGCCAACAGAGTGCAGTGAAATGGAAGCCAGCATGTGATATTGTGTGTGCGGGGGAAGGTGTGCATTTCCCTCCCTGCTTCCTGGACAATCACTGTATTAAAACCAGAAACAAGTTTTAGGCACACTTAGTTTCTGTGCCAGGTGCTTTTCTACAGTCAGTCATAAAACTTGCATTTTACTGTCTATGACCACTATGCAGGGGTAGGGAACAATCAAAATATATTTGATTATTCAAGCTTTTGGACTTTTGCATGAGCAGAAATTTGGGCATTTATGGGCTTTAGATTTTGATAAATTTGTTAAGTCATGTAATTCTGATCAGAGTGTTAACCTCTCTAGAGCCCACACCAATAGCTCTACTGAGCTCCTTTATGAGCAATACAAAAGGGGGGTGTTTCAGGATGGCCTAAGAACCCCAGGCCTTATTTATTTTGACATAAAAACAGTTGTAAGGTTGAATGAAAGGAAAAGGAAATGGTAAATATCATTTCAACCTCACAGCAAAAATACCAGAACAGATGTTCTTCTGGAAACTCAAATGGGGTTTGCTCCTTCATTTCTTATCCTCTATGTTGAAAGGATTTCTATGGCTGATATATAGTCTGTAACTGAACTGGCAATGTTATGGTTGTGGTATTATAGATCACATAAACACGTGCATTAACTGGCTTTTAGAGCTTGTTTCCTCTCTTGTTTACTTACTTTGATAGGCCGGGGTCTATGTGGCTGAGTGTATCTCAAATATATTAGTCCTGCAATAGACAGACCCACAAAAAGCCAGTAGTTGAAGCAGTAGTAATTAATGAGGAGGAAAACATCTTCCACAAGGAGATAAATCAAAGTCATTAAGCCCTAGAGATAATAAAAACAAAGACTTTTTAATGTGAAAATAAAGAGGTAGTAAAGTTATTAAAGGGCTGTTTCCAACATATTTTTCTGGACATAGGATATCAAGTCCTTGTACTTAAAACTCAGAAATCTGCAAATATGCTGTGTGAAACATGCTGGTATCTCTTCCTTAAACACCTGTGACACCACCGCATTTGGCTGAAGAGGTGTCAGGTTTGTTATGTTTCAGCACCAACAGAAAACCCTCCTAAAGAAGGCTGGATGAGGAGCCCCAGACTATGAGATTGCAACTTTTAGTAAATTACGTGGTATCAAATAGGACTGGTATGATAATGTATTCATTAGCCATATGTAACAGAGGGCAACGAAAGACACCAAATAATATATATGTTCAAATAAACAGCAGTGAAATGCTTTGGAATAATTCTACCTTTTCTGTTTGCGCATATCATCCCCTTTATTTTAATCTGCTGGATTTATGAACCATTTATTAAAATAATTTGTAGTAATTCTATACCTTATTATTCCTCAATTTGGTGTAATTTATTGTATAGTGACAGCAGGAAAAATGTCAATATGGCTACAGGCATCTGACAACAGGAATTTAATTTTAAGTACATTGTCACTCCTGTTGTAACGAGTTCCAGAAAACCAGCCTATGGCAGGGTCTGAGAGATATTCCTGTCATATTCTTCTCCAGAGGCACTGAAAACTCACATAAAGGCTTATACAACTCATCTACATACTGGTATATATTTAGCCATTCTCTGTTTTCTAAGTAATGCTATTGTACTTCCTCCTCGCTAATCTTGTTCAGAGAGCATATGAATGTAAATCAAGCCATACCCTTTCCGCTGGAAAAACCCTGCCAGATAAAATACCACCACCGCTACCACCCTCAGTGAGCTTTAGATACTGTGGGCATTTGAGGAAAGTGTCTTCAGTGCAGGAGAAGCCCAGGAAGAGAGGAGGTGTTATACTCCCTGTGTCCAAATGCCTGGCTGCCCCAGCCAAGCAGAGGTCTGGCCTGTCACTTACATTGAAGAGGAGAGCAGGGACTGGTGTGAAGCACTTCACATGAATCAAGCTCAGACTGTCAGGAAGGTGTCCTTCTCTGGCTCCAACATAAAATAGCCTAAAAAAAAAAAAGAAAGAAAACTTAACCAGGCAGTGTTGCTTTCTGACAAAGGCAACATTCATTCTTTTATTAATCTGTTGTAAATGCTGTGCTTTTCTCAAGTGGCTTTAGTTTATCAGTTGGTGCTGACCATGAGAAGACGTATCAGATTGTAACAATCCTTCCATCATAAATGAACTACTTGAATTGGCAAAAAATAACTGTTACTTTTACACTTTACTGTGTAGTAAAGAATGCAGATTAATAATAAGCAATTCCTTTTCAATTAGTTAAAATAAATCTTGTATTTCATACCTAGATGCTGCAATTATTGATGAGTTTAAGCCACTATAGCAAGACATGGCCACTGCTATAGGAATTATCCACTTAGCATAACTAAGGGTTTCACCACCAAACGTCTGTAAACAGAAAAAGGAAATAATAGTGAGGGCTCTCATATTAAGCATATGGGCAATCCTAAGGTACTCTCATGAAAACACACACCACCAAATACTGTGTCCATCCTTTCTTATGACACCCAATAATGACTTGGAAAATTAGAATTTGGAAAACCTGATCAGTATCAAAATAGAAATGCAGATGTATTAAAAAAGGATTTAAATCCCCCAACATTTCTAAGCCCAGATCAAATCAATGATGTAATAGAATAAAATGTATTGGCTTTAACCTATTCTGACAAATAATGGCTGTAGTAATCCATGAGTTATAATTGTACTTTTGTATAAAATATTGGTAAGGTTTTAAAAAGCATTTCATTGCACCTTTTTTGTGTTGAAAATATTGCTGTGATCTTGCAGCATGAAACATCACACACTATACATTAGAATGACAGCAAAACCACCCAGACTTTGCATACCTCTTTCCCTCTCTGGCCTTAGTGAAAGCATCTTCTACAGTGAAATACTGTTAGGAGCAGAATTCGCAGAGTATACAAGAGGTTTTTTGCAAGAGCAGATTTATCTTTACCTGCACCTGCCAATATACTGGTACTCTTACATGAAAATGAAGTTTAAAACAAAGCAATAATCTTCAGCATAGAAATATTTCAGTAGTTTTGCCAAGAAGTGTGCTACCTGAGGTTTTTACGCAGTGTCATCCATACAGTAACTTTCTTAATTATTTTATACAACTTACCACAGCCACTGCATCACTTGTGAGGAGAGCTGACATGTCCAACACTACATAGTATGCTATGTTAGTCAACAAATAAATAACAGTCACAATAGGCATTGAAATTGCAATAGAAAGAGGTAGATTCCTGCAAAAGGAAAGTGGTAAAATTATTTCTTGTTCTTTAAATAAAGAATATTTAAGTAGAATTGTTCCCAAATTCAAACATTTGTGAGTGGATACCCCCGTAACTTTTTGTACTACATCAGTTTGTAATCATGGGGTTACAAAATAATGTGCAGCCATGTGTGGAACAATTCCATAAGCAACATAGTTGGCTGCTGTGGGTCTGTCAGAAGTTTCAGAGAAACAAAAGTACATTTATACCTTTAAATTGCATATGAAGCAATTTAAGAGCACACTTGAGCAATGAGATTTAAATGCACACCTGAGGGGCAGAGATATTTCCAGAGCTACTCGTGGACTTTTTTACTTAACCTTTCATATTTAGCAAAATTAAACATTTTGCCCATAAACAGTAATGATGAAGATCACATGGTAAAACCGACATAAAACCAACAGAGTCTTACTCTATTGGTGGCAAAACCAGTCCTGGAAAAAGAATTGTTCTGTTTGACTGAATAGAAGTAGGGAATTTCATGGGGCCGGATGGATCCATGATTTTCTCCACTTTTAAAAGGGATTTGTTCTCCTCTTTAAAAATTGCTATCTGAAGTATAGGGTATAAAATACATATATGCAGACAAGTGATTTATTAGTGTGGTATAGTTGGTAAGTGAGGAAGTAATCAGAAAGTGTTCTCGTACTTCTTTTTCATAGAATCATAGAATCATAGAATAGTTAGGGTTGGAAAGGACCTCAAGATCATCTAGTTCCAACCCCCCTGCCATAGGCAGGGACACCTCACACTAAACAATTCCATGTGGTTTTTACAGAGAAAAGAGTTTGAGAAATTTCCACTCAGAAACAAATACAGAGCAGCTGGTCCTTCCATGTCACCTGTCCTACCAGGACACTTCAGCAATGCAAAAGAAAAGCACGCTTTTACCTCTCAGGATTCTGCATTTCCTCAGTGACGTAGTTGAGTGTGTCCCATCCTGAGTAGGAGAAGAGCGCAGAGTGGAGAGCCAGAGCAATCATCCCTGGGTTTGTTGCCGAGCCCTCAAATGGGGCTCTCAGGTTTTCTGTTTCTCCTGTGCAAATGACAGGTGCCTCTTAGATTTCAAGGATTATGACATAGAAGGATGCTACAGTAAAAGTCTCAGCTAACCAAAAGGAAATAAAAGCCCCCTTCATCCAGGCTTCATTACTACTTGCAAAAGGGCACAGCTTGTATTTTCACTTGACACATAGGAAATTTTCAGTCAGATGGTCAGACAGCTGCTCTTGTACAGGAAGACAGCAGAAGATATTTTCCCATGTTTTGTTATTTGGATAATTCTACCAGAACTCACAGCGTGCTCATCTCCTGGCATCACTGTCTAGCCTACAGAAGGGGGGAGCCACACTGAAGTCATGCTATGCCCTGTCAGCTAGGCAGAGGCACTCCTGGAAACCCAGTTTCAATTCCTGAATCTGTCTCATATTTCTTCCTCATATCTGTGCTTATATCCTGGAGGCATGGTTCTCAGTGGCATGCGCTGTCTCACAAAGGTGTTTCTAAAAATAAAAGGAGACTTGCTTTTCTTTCAAAATTCTCCTCTAGTTTAGCTCAATTGGTTGAGATGAAAACTTGCTGCAAAATAGACAAAATGTTAATGAATCTGTGTGAGCCTTCACTGTGATTCTGGAAAGGGGAGGAAAGGCTTTACTGAGTTTGCAAGAAGGAAAATCAACTATCTAATCTAACTGAAAGTGAGTTAAATATTAAGAAACACAGAAACACCTATATTAAGGAAGAAAGTAAGGTCTTTGTTGTAAAATGAAACAACTTCACTTTGGGGTTAAACTAAGGAGGTTATAGATACCACGAAAACAAATCAGTCTTTGAAAAGCAGTAACTACAAGCAGGCTGTTCAAACCGAGGAAGGTGAAGCTATGAGATGTACACACACTTTGAGGGAGGAAATGGTTGGAATTAAAAAAAACAAAAATCCAAAAGGACCAAGAAAACTGTTTGTTGTTTTTTTTCACTAAAGACAGTTCATATTCAATCACAGAATCACAGAATCACAGAATCCCAAGGGTTGGAAGGGACCTAAAAAGATCATCTAGTCCAACCCCCCTGCAAGAGCAGGGTAACCTACAGTACATCACACAGGAACTTGTCCAGGCGGGCCTTGAATATCTCCAGTGTAGGAGACTCCACAACCCCCCTGGGCAACCTGTTCCAGTGCTCTGTCACTCTTACAGTAAAGAAGTTCTTCCTGATGTTAACGTGGAACTTCCTATGTTCCAGTTTACACCCATTGCCCCTTGTCCTATCACTGGATATCACTGAAAAAAGCCTAGCTCCATCATCCTGACACCTACCCTTCACATATTTGTAAACATTGATGAGGTCACCCCTCAGTCTCCTCTTTTGCAAGCTAAAGAGACCCAGCTCCCTCAGCCTCTCCTCATAAGGGAGATGTTCCACTCCCTTAATCATCTTTGTGGCTCTGCGCTGGACTCCTTCAAGCAATTCCCTGTCCTTCTTGAACAGAGGGGCCCAGAACTGGACGCAATATTCCAGATGCGGCCTCACCAAGGCTGAGTAGAGGGGGAGGAGAACCTCTCTTGACCTACTAACCACTCCCTTTCTAATGCACCCTAAGATGCCATTTGCCTTCTTGGCCACGAGAGCACATTGCTGGCTCATGGTCATCCTCCTATCCACCAGGACCCCCAGGTCCCTTTCCCCTTCACTACTTTCCAGCAGGTCAACCCCCAACCTGTACTGGTACATGGGGTTGTTCTTCCCCAGATGCAAGACTCTACACTTGCCCTTGTTAAATTTCATCAAGTTTCTCCCCGCCCAACTCTCCAGCCTGTCCAGGTCTCGCTGAATGGCAGCACAGTCCTCTGGTGTGTCAGCCACTCCTCCCAGTTTTGTGTCATCAGCAAACTTGCTGAGGGTGCACTCAATGTCAGATACATTCAGCATAAGTATTCAATGTTTTAAAACAAGAGGTGTAACTGAGCACAGCAGCAGGAATATGTCATGGCTAAAATGTCATAACTGTTCTTTTCTTTAAAAAAGCTGCTGAGTTTCAGAGTGCATTGACCTGATCACAGCTTCCTCCAGAAGTCTACATCATTCCTCTTTCCAGTCCTTTCTGTATTTAAGTGCTCTGTTGTGCTTAAAGAAAGCAGAGACGAGACCTTGACTACCAGTAAAAACCCTCAGCATTTTGTGTTCCTCAGAGTAATGTTTCCTCTCTGCCTTTACCCTCCCCGATCCCATGAAGCAATGTGAAGGAACTAGTGTGGGCTGTATGGGTGCAGGAGCAGAGGGAATGACCCCTTGGCCAAGCTGCATCCTGGTGGCTGCACGCCAGCAAGCAGGCTGGAAGTTTTGAAGGACAAAATTTGGAAGCACAGGTAAATTTATGACTATGGGGACAGGACATCATGGGCTCACACCTTTGTAAAACTGCAGCATCTTCATGAGGGAAACTACTCCTTCATGGAACTGTGCATCTTCATGCCTTCAGGACTGAGTCCATTTGTTTGAGTTTCTTCAGACTTGAACAAACTGGTGACAACCGACATGCACAGATAATGGCTAAACAAAAAAAGCTGTCTTAAAAGCTGTTGAAGCATTAAAGCATAACAGCTAATGCAACTGCAGCCAAGGAAAGGAGAAAGACAGCAAACATGGAAAAGTAAGCATGCTTATAAAGTTTTATAAGCTAGTTTCAGCAGTAGAAAAAGACAATTCCTGATGTGAAGGGAGGAACCATCCTTATTTCAATTGAATAGTGTGGCTATTTGGCAATTTCATGGGAAAGGAAAATGAAAAAACCTTAGTAGCTGAACAGGAGAGCTGGAGTTGGAAGAGACTTCCCTGTACCAGAAGCCCAAATCAATAAAAGCAAATCTAGTGTCATATGCAAAGATCAGAGGTAGCACAGGAATAAACTATGCTCAAGCGTTTCTGTGTATTCAGCTCAGTGCAGTTACAGCTGATATGAGGTGGCTCATCTGTCCTGTGATGGCTTACAATACCACAGTGATTCATATCACAGGCTTCTCCCTAGTTTCTAGAAACATGCACATCTCTTCACCAACGAAGGCAAGGACTTGTGCCTCCCTTCCTTGTGCTCTTCCCTTGCAGGCTGCTGCAGTGCCTCTCTGGCATGGGTACACCAGGGGCTACGGTGCAAGGAGCAATGGAAAGGCTGTTTCTGGCAACTTGTGTTTTCCTGTCATAGGACAAGTAGCAACACTAGCCTTTAATCAGCATGAGTCAGAGACACTAAGGCTGACTTTAAACTAGTTAGCAGTAAACAATGTTAATTCAGGTGCTATTTGCTATTCAAGTCGAGCAATGCAGAAATTGGTATGTGGTCTTCCATCCACACAAAGGATAGAATAAAAATTAACACCCTGTTGCTTAACAAGCCAAAACATTTCTGTAATCTTCCTATAACAGGCAGGGTTGTTTTTTTTTTTTTTTTCCAGAAAAAAAACCCAGCATTTCATTACGTGTGAATGAATCTGATATTCCTGCACTGATTTTGTAATTTAAGTAAATTTGAGTAAATTAAAATGATTCTTACCTTTACCAATTTTGTAAAGGCCAACAGATATCACCAAGAAAAGGGCCATAACTTTTGCATAAGTGAAAACATCTTGTACTCGGGTTCCCCACTTTACATTGACACAATTAATAAATGTTAAGGAACCTGCGGAGAAAAAGAATATGCATGAGAGGAGCATATACACCGGGTTCTGAAAAGGGTAAGAAGGTAAAGGACCCTGGGAGCTACCAACCTGTCAGACTGTCCTCTGTGCCTGGGGAGATCATGGAACAGATCCTCCTAGAAGCTATGCTAAGGCACGTGAAGGATGGGGAGGTGATTTGCGACAGCCAGTGTGGCTGATGAGAAGCTGGACATGAGCCAGCAATGTGCACTCACAGCCTAGAAAGCCAACATACCCTGGGCTGCATCAAAAGGAGCGTAACCAGCAGGTCAAGTGAGGTGATTCTGCCCCTCTACTCTGCTTTCATGAGACCCCACTTGGAGTACTGCCTCCATGGAAAATTACTTACCCTTTTGGAAGTTTTTGCTGTGTTGTACAGTTTAAGCCATTTTTAAGCACAGCCTCAAAGGAACTCATATCCTAGCTTGACAAATCCATATTTATAAGGAAAATACTTTGAGTGCAGTCCATCTACTAGGGGACATATTTGTAATGCTTATCCCTGTGTTCACCTAAAACATATAGTCACGATAAAGTCAACTTTGTGGAGTGTCTGATTAAACTACACAATTTCTCGAGAGAAAACACTCATATTAGGCAGAGTATTTTTAATTCCATATGAATTTTATGATTTTTTTTTTTTCATTTTTTGTGATTTGCAAGAAATACAGGACAGAGAGCATGGACCAAATGTGGGCTGCCAATTAGGCCAATGATCCACAGAGATATATGTATCTTTAATCAGCAGTCAGGGTTTTCCCCAGCTAAATTGTTGTAATTCTCCTCTCTCCTCTAGTAATCACAGCCCCAAATAGAAAATGTCTGAATAAAGGATTATTAGTTCCTAGGAACGTGTTTTAGAGGGGCAGTAATTATTTTCCGTAATAGCAGGTGAAGGAAAAGAAATTCAGAAAAATCTCCCTGAGTATCTCTGAGTACCTACAATTATAGCTCTTATCTTCTAGGAATCATAACTTTACTTACATATACAAGCAGCTGCAATCAACCTGACTGCATCATATGGTGGCTCACAATGAGGAAAAATTGGTTGAACAATATAGTTGGCAAATGTGATTGCTATCACTGCCTGAGTTGTTGGTTCAATAATTAGCAAGGAAGACCAGAGTCTGATGAAGGCCACAAAACCACCAAATGCTTCCAAAATATAGGCATAACTGGCTCCAGATTTAATGATGGATGTTCCCAATTCAGCATAACACAAAGCTCCGAACAGTGAAAATATCCCACCAAGCGCCCAGATGACTAGAGAGAGTCCATAGGAAGCACTGTACATTAGAACACCTCTAGGTGATACAAATATCCCAGAGCCAATCATGTTCCCTACAATTAAAGAAACTCCATTTAGCAATGTGATTTCTTTTTTCATCTGCATTTTTTCACTTGTCTCTTCCATACTGTCCATTTCAGCTCTTCCATGCTTAGTTTTGGATTTCTTATTGCAGCGTATTTGCCAAGGGGCTGGCATCCTCAACTACCATTACCTGAAAACAAAAGGAAAGAACATCTTTTGTAATGCACATGGATGAGATAACTAGCCTGCAAGGCAAAAACAGTACATAGAATACTTGGTTTGCCTGCTTTTATTTTGCAGTCCAGGAACCACATACTAGTGAATTTACTTAACTTTCATTGTTCTGTATCTTTTGAAGGCTAATGTGATGCCACTGTCCTTGATTATAGATCCTGAAGCTTTCATGAACTCTCAGTTCACTTTCACTGTTTACGTTGAATTGTAATTCTACCTTACATTACTGCAGTTTTATCTTGGGGCATAAGGAGACACTGTACCCCTGGGAACGTGTTCTAATACAGCTGGAGTGTCCCCTACAGGCATCCTCTCATCCCAGGAAGAACTTTATTTCATTATTATCTGTTTCATCAAACCACACCCATCTGAAAACTATCTGCTGAGGAACACAAGAGAAAAGAGAGAAAAGGGGACTAAAGAGCTCTAGCCTCAGGAGGTTAGTGTTAATATGAGGGTAAAATGATGAAATCCATTTGCGGGTCCTGAGGGAGCTGGCAGGTGAAGTTGCTAAGCCACTGTCCATCATATTTGAAAAATCAGGCAGTCATGACGTCAAGCTGTGTGGGCTGGTCATCCATTTTCCCCTTCTTGAAAATGGGGGTTATATTTCCCTTTTTCCAGTTGTTGGGAACTTCACCTGACTGCCATGATTTTTCAAATACGATGGCCAGTGGCTTAGCAACTTCATTCGCCAGCTCCTTCAGGACCCACAGGTGGATTTCATCAGGTCCCACGGACTTGTGTACATTCAGATTCTTAAAATGGTCTTGAACCAGATCCTCTCCTACAGTGGGCCCAAGGTCTTCATTCTCACCGTCCCTGTGTCTGCCTTCCAAGACTTGGGTGGTGTGGTCAGAGCATTTGCCAGTGAAGACCGAGGCAAAGAAGTCATTCAGAACCTCAGCCTTCTCCAAATCCTGTGTAGCCAGTTCTCCTGATAGCTTCCGGAGGGAGCCCACATTGTCCCTAGTCTGTCTTTTATTTGCAGTGTACCTATAGAATCCCTTCCTGATATCTTTCACATCCATAGCCAGTTTTAATTCTAACTGGGCCTTAGCTTTCCTAACCTGGTCCCTAGCTTCCCGGACAACATCCTTGTGTTCATCCCAGGCTGCCTGTCGTTGCTTCCACCTTTTATAAGCCTCTTTTTTCCCCTCTAAGTTTCCTCAGTAACTCCTTACCCATCCATGGAGGTCTCCTGGCCCTCCTGCTGCACTTCCTTCTAGTCGGGACACAACACCCCTGAGCTTGTAGCAGGTGATGCTTGAATATCAACCAACAGTCTTGGGCCCCCCTGCCCTTTAGGGCTATAATTCTGTGACTCTATGAAGAGCTTTAGCTGTTCCTAGAGACGAGATTGCTGCTGCAGTGAACGATGCATGTTGATTATTAATCTCACTTGACCTTGGGGTAGGAGCCAGTAGCATGCATAGGGATTGAGTTTTGAACACCCTGTCCTTGGAACACTTTTGTGTAAGAGTCCTGCAAACACAACTGTGAAAGCTTCCCACTCTGGTGTTCTCATGGCAGGACACAAGTATGCTGGGAGCTGGGAAAAACAATTTAACTGCCTAGCTGCATGGATAAATCAGCCTTGTGCACACATCACACCCCTGTAGGGCTGAGGTCCTCAGGAATGGGGAAGGGAGATGTGACTGCCGCAACTGCAGTGAGCGTCTCGGTTCTTGGGTCCTGCTGACTCATAATGGTGCTTACTTAGAACAATGAATTTTTCTGGTGCCTGTCTCAAAAAAAAAAATTATTTCTGCTTTCCTTCTCTAACTCCACATGCACTCCACATACTTCCAAAAAACCTCCCTCAAAATCCTGTGAATTAAAGCCAAGTTCTCTGAGTAGATCAAAGCTCCTCCATGCAACACTGGCTAGAAACATCTGATCACAAATTTGTGTTGTTAAAACATGCGTCAGTGGTGAGTTTGAAATGAACAACCTGCCCTCCCCAAACTTTCTGAAAGGTTTGCTTTCCTGTACAAAGCATGTCTGGTTCAGCAATCCTGAATAATTTATAATTACATGTGTTCTTTTCCAGCTTTTTTTTTGGGCAACTCAGTTTCCTAGTTGATAAAATAACTAAGGAAGTGTGATGAGGATTAAAGATTAAAAGATGTCAAACTATCTGTAAAGATTAAACGCTTTTCTCATTCCACTGGCACTTTCTCTAACCACAGGAGCACGGTGGGAACATGGTAGTAAAGTTAAATATTAATTTGCCATAGGTGTTCAAGCGTGATTACTGAGTCCCCCATGTTTTGCTGATGGATGCCACATTCAGGTGGCTCCTTTTCACTTTGTCCCTTTAAGAAAAAATATGTCACCTTGGTCTGGGAGGGAGGAATTATAGGAGCTACTACTTCCAGAACCTCCTGGCTCTGTTTCTGCTTTTCATGGCTATGTGAAATGTTGGCAGAAACACACTCTGGTGGTTGTAGGTGTTCAGAGAGCCTATCAGGACAGCAGAATGCTGGTAACTTGGCCAGAACTCTGTATTAATACTCCTTGGGCAGCTGGGCTAGTTTAAAATTACCTCACGCTTTTTGTGCCTCGTCTGGGATATTTACATTTTTTATTTTATTTTTAATGTGGGTATTCAGAGCTCTCTGAGCCAGGATGCACAAATATCTAGGTGGGTACTGCTCAAAGGGAGTGAGAATTTAAAATGCAGCAGTTCTGGAGGGAATGCGAGTGCGAAGCTATGCCAGTAGTGATCAAAACCAATGGCTACCATTTTTCCTCAGATGAAGTCTCAATGACAAATGAGATAAATATATGCTCCTGTAAAGTAGGATACATAAAATACATAATGCAATTGACAGGTTGTAACTTGTAGAGGTAACTTGCATACATGATATCCAACCTGAACATTGATGTCTAGTATGGATAACCTGGTAGCTAAAGGGAATTTGAGCATTTAAAGTGGCAATGCTACTTACGACTAGTAGAACTTTCACAATCTGTAGCTTTTGTGAGAGTACAAAGGTAAAGTTCAAATTATTTTCTTAACACCATGTTTTGCATATTTTTTTGTTCTCTATTTCAGATCTCTCATAGGAAATATCTTTCACAAATAAGTGTCTCTGGATAAGACCATTTAAAAAGAAGTAGAAGAAAAAACAGTTAAAACTTTTGTACTTCGAGAGATGTCACATTAGCAAAACTTTTAATCAAACTCTGAATTAAGTCCATGAATATGTACGGCCTAAGAATCAAAGGATAAGAGATTCAGTTTTCGGAACCAAGATGTGTAAGTAACTTCATTGTAGTTATGTTAGCCCAATTTACATCTGCTGAAAATATGCAAAAAGTAGCAATCTGAGAACAAAATCTTTCAAACAGCTTCTGCCTGTCCCTTCGCTGCCCTCTTCCCCCTTCCCTCCACCAAGCCAGTGGCAATATTCCCATTAGCTTTGACATTGCACTGATTTTGTTCAATGGAGTCACAATGTTGTGAATAATTAATTTATTAATTTCCTCATTCAGGACTATGTCTTCCTTAAATAAGATTTGACTGAGGCACGAATCATGCTAGTTCTCAGCAAAGTTTTCATGCAATAATCAGAGGACTGGAGTACCTCTCCTATGAAGACAGGCTGAGAGATTTGGGCATGTTCAGCCTGGAGGAAAGGCTCCAGGGAAACTTTACAGGAGCTTCCAGTACCTAAAGAGTGCTGGAGAGAGGCTTTTTACAAGGGCATGTAGTGACAAGACAAGGGGGAGTGGCTTTAAACTGGAAGAGGTGAGATTTAGATTGGATATTAGGAAGGAATTCTTTACTATGGGGGTAGTGAGGCTCTGGCACAGGTTGCCCAGAGAAGCTGTGGCTGCCCCATCCCTGGCAGTGTTCAAGGCCAGGTTTTATGGGGCTTGGAGCAACCTGGTGTAGTGGAAGCTGTCCCTGCCCATGGCAGGGGGGTTGGAACAAGGTGATCTTTAGAAGTCCCTTCCAACCCAAACCATTCTATGATTCTATGATTAAACAGTCTCCTCTACAGATCTTCCTGTATAATAGCAAAAAGAGAAGAATTTTTTGTGTAATGTGTAAGAAATTTATTGCTGTTACAATCCAGGCAGTGATGTAAACAGTTTGAGGATATGCCTAATCTCTGTCACTATGGTTCCCCCATTTTGCTGTTTTGGTTCTACTGAACCTGGGCCGTAGTCCTGCCCTACTGTCATCGCTGTCACTTAATCCTCATACTACCACCTCCCCTTTCTGGGGCCATCACTGCTGCTTCTGCTTTGAGCTTGTTTGCCAAAAAACGTAAGCTAAGAAGCCTAGATGTTCAAGCATGACTCTGTTTCTGTCACTTGGGCATCTCTGTAGGTCACATTTTGAGGGTGCACATAATCCAAATGAGAGCCAGTATGAGCTAAGGTCTAGGAAGGCTTATGTGCTGAGGACAACCATCAGAGCTGTAACAAATTGACTTCTTCCAGGAGGGTTGCCATTTTCAGTTAGAAAATCCTGTATTATGGTAGGTAACAAATCCCCACAGTGAATCCTCTATCAGACAGGAATGCAGAATGGCTTCCTGAGAATGGAAAAAATTTATGCAGTAATTAAAAAAGGGAGGTTTGTTGCATCCTGGCATTCTGCTTTAGCATATTTTAGTACTTAAAAGCTAGTTCTACTGCAAAAATAAAAATTCATGGCAGCAAAAATATTAAGTACAGGTATCTTTGTAGCTCTGCTGTATGAAGTCTGAGGATAATGACATAAAAGCTTCCTACATGAAGGAAGGTCCTTGCTCTGTTGGTCCCCATGGCCTGAGACAAGCAGAAAGAGCTACCGCTTTCTGGAAATCAAGAGATTCAGATAGGCACCAACATGCTGATGTGCCTCAGAGGCTGCAGCAGTCTAAACAAAACAGCTGCACTTGCCTGTGCCTTGTGTTAGCCAGTGCTCTCTACTACAGAACTTCAGAGCCCTGTTTTCTTTCAGGTCCTGCTCTTCCTTAGGGGTTCCCTTAACTAATGCAGGAAAGTGTCTTAGAGAGAAAAAAGAATTACTTGAGAGTGCAAACAGCCACAATGGCCCTAAATCCTTTGCAGTCTTATGTTTACCTCCTAGCTGTATGCACAAAGAGCATCAGAAGGGAACTTGTAGACCAACACCTGAGAAGTTAAAGAAAACAATTGCTCCACACACAGGTAATTCTCAATAGCTATTTTTTTAGTCAAGCCACTGCCAGAAATCACACATATAAGTGAAGGAAGAAGGTACAGCTTGATAGTAGCTGAAAACCAGAGCTGAAATAAAAAACAGTTCTTCCATAAATTAGTGTAGGACTGGTTTGTCAGGGCAGGATTGCTCAGACACTTTCCATCCTTCAGGGCCTTACAGCCTCATGAGTGATTGCCTCCTTCTTTAGGAGGTAATTAACCTTTGCTAAATGTTTCTACAAGGCTTGGCCACGAGCTATTGAAGTGTGACATATCTCAGCTTTTAATTCAAGAAAACTGATAAATAAATTAGAGGATCTCTCTTAGATACCACATATTGTTCCATTCAACAGATTCCTTTCTAAACTGAGGGCATTCAAAAGTCATCTCCTATAAAGATGCTGGAACATGCTGACCATCAAGCGTACTCCTTATTTCAGATAATTTCATGGATTTTTCTTTAGGTGATTATTGTCTACTGACACATAATGTTTAATAATGAAAGTCTGCTATTCCATCAATAAACATAGCAAATCAAACCAGGCAATAAAAGTGATAACTGGAGGCCATGATTGCAGGTAGGCAAAGGTGATGTGCAGGGAGATCAGATGCTGAGAAAACCCTAGGTTTGCTTGATGCAGCAGAAAGGCCAAGCCCTGACCCCCCCAAAAGATGAAGTTGTGAATGCTCCATCCCTGGCAGTGTTCAAGGCCAGGTTGGACAGAGCCTTGGGTGGCATGGTTTAGCGGGAGGTGTCCCTGCCCATGGCAGGGGGGTTGGAACCTGATGACCTTAACGTCCTTTCCAACCCAAACCAGTATGTGATTCTGTGATTCTGTAAAGCCCCAATGTTTTCTTGTTTCAGTTAGAAAAGTAATGACAATAAGGATGACATTTAAAAACAAAGTCTAGCAATATATGTGTAGAAAGCTATTTTTAAAGTAATGAGCAATCTCTTATTTTCTCCATGTACACTCTGGGTAATTCTCTCCCACATGTAACAGCTTAACTTAAAATAAAAACTCCTCCAACCATGGACATTTATGTTAACCAAAAATGTGTAGATGATGTGTAGTCTTCAAAACATGCTGAGCATGAGCATCAACAGGTCTTAAAGCGGCAGATTATACTGCTGAACATTTTCCAGTGAGAAGGGAGATAAAGCAAACAAATCAAATTGCACATTATGAAGGAACAGCATAAAATAAAACACTGTTAGGAATAACAATAATAAAACCAACAAAAAATCCACTTTGATCTCCTCTGAAGAAAACATATCCCACTCAACAGGAAACAAGCATATTTCCTTTTGGTTTTTGAATTTTATGTTTATAATAATTTTCAGTGAATTAATGCTTCACATGCTCCAATTTCATTACTGTGCTCAGAGGATGGATTTCCCCTAGCAGAAACAGAGGATATTTGAGAGAAAAGCTACTGCAGTCCAAATATAAGAAAAGTATTTTAAAGAGAAGGTAGCAGCTTACCAGAGGGCAGGTGATATGCTTGCTTCCCTTAGCAGGAAGGCTACTGTAATTGAATAGTGACTCTCTAGCTGCTGCTCTAAATAAGCACACATTTGTTTCACCAGGGTGGGTGGGTGGATTAACACTAACATGAATAGCCTCTTCTCTGGCTTTCAGTTTAGCCTTGCCTTTAGTTGCTCTTTTTACTGCAGTAGCATGAATACTAAAATCAATGAGAGCTTTCAAGAAAGAAGATCCCAGACTCTCCTGGAATTGGTTTCTCCAAAAACAGCCTCAACTGAGGTCATTAGCAGGCAGAAGCATCAGCTTAAATATCTGCTGCTCTCTTTTCCTTAGAAAGTTGTGATAGAAATAAGACAAAAGGAATTTTTTTTGAAAAAAAAAATCTTTCATCCATGCATCACTGAAACCTAGAGCATTTTCCTAGATGTTAATGTGAAACAAATGCAGTCTAATTCCTTGTTAATTTAAAAAGTCACAATGAGACTTCTTACTAACACTGTACACAAAGAAAACGTCTATTCTCATGGTGCAATTGGACAAAACAGAAAGATTTTCACGTGGGGAGACCAGTAAAGAGTGCTAGTTAACTGAAAATCATAGGTATTATTTAATTTCAAACAACCCAATATTTTTGTTTACTTTTTTAAAAAATATACATTTTCTTTTAAGTTTAATCTACTTATTGTTAAATATTTATCAACTCAGTTATTTTTCTGAACTGGAGAATTATGTATCTGTGGCTTTTCTAATTTATGACATAATAATAATACAAAACAGACTGATCTGGTGTTAAGATATTATTTTAAACAAATAAACTTTAAAATAATATTTATGATAAAAAATAAGCAAAGAAAGAAATTACTTACCCAGCGTAATCAGCTTTGTCTTCTGAAACAATGTGTTCCCTTACTATGAAGTACTTTTGGAAAGCCAGTATGGTATACAGCACAGTATTTCCAAAACAAGTAAACATCCAGAAAATAAAGCTTTCTTGGCAGAGCAAAAAGTTAATGAATTCAAGAGCACTAACCTGGGATTTTTATTTTCCATGAATAACAAGGCTAAATAGTAAGGCAAAAATTTGTACTTACGTGTCAAAGAGCATCTGGAAGGAGCTGATCCAGCAAGTCCAGTCTTAAGTCACGGGACTGAGTAGAGGCACCAGATAAGAGGACTTCATCAGAACGGGCTACTAATCCATGTAGGAAAGTGAAATAACTGAATTCAAGCACAAATATCCCTCCAGTCAGCCCCAGTAATCCAACTTGAAAACAAGCAGGAAAGTTGCATCATATTGCACGTTCCATACTGTAACCCTCAGTGACCCAAATGAATAATAGAAACAGCCCAAGTCTTTCTACTGAAAGTCAGTGCTCCTCCTATTTCTTCCTTTTAAAGTAACGTCTTGTAAAAACATGCTTTCCTTCATAGAATGAGACAGGTCTGCAGTTAATGTTTACACAGAAATGGCTGCCCTTTTTAAAAACACTATTCAAAGACAGGTATGACAAGTATTTTGAATAAATAGCTCCCAAGTTGCTTTAGTTTTATCTGTGAAGGATGGTTATTTATTCCTGAGAGCTCTTTAAGTCTGCCTGAAATGATCGCACAATTCCAGCTGCCTGCAAGTCTGTGGTTACGTACTTTATAATATATCAAGAACATTTTGGCAACAGAATTGTTTTGCAGGGATGCTGGTCTCTGCTGTAAGAACAGAGAGGCTGAGAACAATGTTCCTTAATGAGGACCTCTGTCATTTTAAAATCTTTTTCTTTGGTCAGGGCAGTGTTAAGAAACTATATTCTAAAAACTAGAATGCATATTTTCAAGGAAGTATAATTACCTTCACTCTGAAATTCAAACTTGAATTTGTGCTGTTTCTAATTTGGGTCATGAGATTGGCTTTTTGATGGTGTGCTATGCTGTGCTGACTCTGTCCTCAGACATTTGCCCCCCTCTTAGAGCTTTAGTGCACCTTTATATTTTTCATATATCTTTCTACAGAGCCAGCCTCAGCCCTTTGTTTTAATTCTGTAAAGGCTGCATGCTGGAAGGTGAAACAAAATGTTTTCTTCATTAATACTACTTTGGTCTGACCCCAGCGGTTACATCCTGCTTGACATTTTCCACAGATTTACAGTAACAGGACATAACTCAGCACTGAGCAATCACAAAGCATGCAGACTGCATGAAAACTTTCTTGATTACCCCTATCTTGCATTTTACATATGTAGGATGGATACCGTAAAGAAGTGAATATGCCTTCCTTTATAACATATGCTTCTCATTCATTTTCACAGTCTTGCAGAACTTGGCTAGCACTTCTGGAGTGATGATTCTCCTGTTCCAGCTTACTGCTCATAGCAATTCTTCTGTGTGTTACAGCTACACAAACAGGCATTTGCTTATGGAACAGCAAAGTGAGGTATGCTTGCCTGAATGAGCACGTGACATTTTCTGGTTTATTGCTTATACTTTCGTAACTGCTCAGGAAGGTTTTTCATACTCTGCACTGGAAACAAGAGTACCTCAATTATTTCCAGAGCCCTCTTCATTCATACCATTCTCCATATGCAGCAAACAGTTCAGCTGCACATCTGCCAAGCCCTCCACTCCCTCCTGTTCCTTACCACTGCTGGCTGCATCTTACAGCTCAGCCAGCACAGGGTCCTGCAGTCCTCGTCTATAACAGATGCACTTACAATTAATCCCAAGTGCACAAAATACTGTTTGTGTTGGAAGGTGTGTGTGTGAAACCAACCAGCTTTTCAAAGATTAGCCTTCCCAAGTGCTTGCAACCCTTTCTCTCACAGACCAGGGTTCCATTGCCACATCCACAGAACTGGCATGACTTCAGCAGACATGCCAGACTTGGGCTTCCTGTCAAGAGTTGCGCATGAACTGCATGACTGTGCCTGACTGTCCTTGCTGGCCCTGGACTTGCTGCCACAGTCAAAATCAGTGCCAAGTGTTGCTGTTACACAGAAACTCCGTTCCTCTTTCATAGTACTGGAGTTAAACAACAGAAGAAGCATCAGACTTTGACGTGTCGGCTTATATGTCTGTCAGCTCCACACACCCTTCACACACCCTGTGTGGATCAGGCACACAGCCTCCACCTCCCTCGCCCCATGGCTACCCCAAAGCTTCCTCCTTACCCATTCTTCTGTGCCCCTCAAGTCCTGAGTGTGGCTGTCCCCTCCTCCATTTCACTCCTGAAGAAATGTGTGTGCCTAACATGCTGGAGAAGGCAGGATTATGGATTCTACTCCTTTGTGAAAGGGAGGCTCAGGGTCCAAAGAAAGAAGAGGGAGATTGGACTGAGTTCTTCTATTGAGTGGCCTCAGGGTTTCCTTGGAGGGGTGGGCTTTGGCTAGAAATATTTTGCCTATGCTGTGTTCTGACAAATTAAAACCTGCTCTTGAATTTTTCATTATTATTATTTTTTAACTAGTTTTGAAGCCACCTGGGTAAAAGTCACTAAAGCTTTCTGAAATGACCTGAAATAAATAGCACATACCTTTTCCTCTCAGGTGGCCCCATTTCTGCATCAACATGTTAACACCATCTCTCAGACAAAAACGGGTGGCAGAGATGTTGTCCAGAGGTTAGGCAGGTTAGACCCATTCACATCACTTCCAGCCTGGCAGGGCAGTGCATACTTGATCTTTGTACATAACCAAACTACTGCTCATCATGTAAATACTAAACATAAAATTGAATTAGAAGTTTGATCCAGCAACATGAGATGAGAAATATTTACAAAGATAAGGGAGGCATTAACTAAGAAAATGTAAAAAAGGTATGAACTACGGGTGCTTTTGTATAAGATGCATGTGGATCTCATCCTACTATGACTTCAAGAAGAGTTGAAGTGGTTATAACCAAATAATGTAAAAGGTTACAGCTGCATTCTTTCTGATGTATCAGTTCATAGCAGAACAAAGATGATCAGCACAAGGCCCTTGGGCTCCTCTTCGGACTGACATTCTTCTTACACAGTGGTGTGAAGCACTTGCCCTGGCAACAAAATGGGAAAACCAAACCGAAAACAAGAAAAAAACCCTATAAAAATTCAATGTAATCTTCTTCCCACCTTCCTCTCAACCCTGGTATCTCAGAAGGACTAGTCGATACAGCTGAAAGAAAATTTACTGTACACACAGCATATAAGCACTGAAATACAGCATCTAGGTTTTTTTCCTCCTCTACTGAAAAGACAAGGTGCAGGGAGAAAAACCAATACTCCAGGTTGAGTTGGGTCATTTGAATCCTGTGAGATGAAAGGAAAGGATATCTATAAACAGAAAATATGTAAACCAGGGAACATTTAATGTTTTTTTTCTGTGTCATGTGTAAACAAAATACTTTAATGAACTGAGCCAACAAGTGTCTAGTGTTTGGCATTATGGCTGCACTCCAACTAATGAATTGGTAACCCACCAAGTGCAGTCTAGATGAACTCAGTGTCATTTCTGAGACTCTACAAAGGCATAGTAAAGACAAAGCAGTACATATATAAAATTACTATATAGAAACAAGAATCATGTTGTAAGAAATATTCACATGGTTTCATATAGAAAATAAATTTAAAGATGCAGTCTTAGAGAATTGGGAACAATGTCTGGATAAGGTTGAAGTCCTAGCTGTTTGTTATCTTTCAACTTTTGTACTATAATTCTGGCAAATTCCTCTCCTTGGCTATCTGAGGTATCAAGCAGTTGTCGTACTTTTGATGTCCTTGTAGGTTTGGTGCTTATAAGTTCATAGTCTTCTTTCATGAGTAAAAATCTTGCTAGAAGAGCATCCAGTGACTGATTCAAACATGCTTCAGTCATCTGATCAATAATTTCTTCTCTTTTGCTTTGGATCCATTGATGAGCTACATTCTGTTGTATGGTTTCCAAAACAAAAGCTGAGATTGGAGAGGATTAAAAAAGAAGTATTGTAACTGTCAACAAATAGTGCCACAGAACAAAGACAAAGCTGAGAAAGAACTGTTTAACACTTATTTTTTTTTTTGTCAGAAATATACTAGACTGTTAAACATGCTTTTAACCTTTCACTACTATAATCTGCATTTAAAATGTTCCATTGTTTCAAATTTGGTGGTTGAAGTATTTATTTTATCTGAATCACAGAATAACTTAGATCAGAAGGAACCCTCAATGAGGTCTTCTGGTCTAATGGCCTGCTCAAAGTGGGGATAACTTCAAGGATAACTAAGGTTACTCAGTGCCTTGTCCAGCTGAATTTTGTCCAGTCCCAAGTGATGGGACTTCTACAGACCCTGTGGGAACCTGTTCCAACGTTACACCTGACCTGATACTAAAAAAGAGAAAGGTGGCAACCTCACTTTGGAGTGGGATTTTTTTTGAAGTTTTCTGAAAATATCCTTTTAGTTCCTGTGTATTTTCCTCAAGCTGAGGATTCACATAGTGAAAAGGTGTCAGGTTCTATTGTTTCTAGAAGAGAGATGATGCGGCAGATCTTTATAAAGTTGCATGCCCATTAAAGTTGTATGGCCCATTAAAAAAAATGAATCTGAATAATTCATCATGCACTAAAGTTTCTTTTTGTTATTTTTTCTGGAAGCAGAATTTTAACAGTTATTTGAATGCATAGGAATATAATGCAGTGGGCTGTCAGCTAACAGAAAATCATTAAAGGAATGATGCTGACAGAGCTGCCGTTTCTCTTTGCCCCATAATTACTAAGAGGAGGATTGACAAGATTAAAAAATGAGAAGTTACAAGAAACAAGATGACTTAAGCTCAAACTAACTTTTTTTCCTGTTCTGCTGGATTGCAGCATTGCTACAGTAGTAGGAGAGAGGAGAAATAATATGAGGAAATGGAATGGGATAAGGAAGACTGATGGCATCATGAATTAAGTTTGCTTAAAAGGAGTGAAAAAAGGTAGTAGCTACAGGTACATGTACTTGGTCACATTTTACATTGGTTTTACTTTGTAATGTAAGGCTACAAGGACAGAATTACTTGCACTGTTAATTTGTAGAATGCTTTGTTTTCATTTTACAGTTGAACAATAGTTAAAGTTCCTATTTCATACACATATATATCTGACACTAGGACAGTTATTGTGGGGTTTGGAATTAAATCAGTGTTTGCTGTACCTGAAGGAACTGGTGATGACCGCAGCATACATGATGCAGGATTTGTGGCATCTGAAATACTCTTGTCAGATGAAGGAGAACAACTGTATGGATGCACAAGAAGTTTGGCACTCTGAGTTACAGAGATATTTTCATCCGTGCTCTGACTGCTGAGAGACTGTAGACCCCCAGAACTTCCACCTAAAAAAAGTAAATAAACAACCAAAGAGCCAGCTGTATTACTTCTATGTTCAAATAAAATACAGCCATTGGAGACTACTTAGAATAATACTTAGAATAATTCCATAAACCAAATCATAAACAACCCAAATTCACTTCAAAATTCCTTACACTCAGGTTCTGAGTATATTTATGTCCCTTATCTTTTACCAGGGCTTGACTGTGAGCTGGGAGGTTTTGTGTTATTTCAAAAGACCCGATGCCAATATCTGCATCAAGTAATTTTACAATGGAAAGCAAGACTGATATTCCTTGTATTTTTAAAGTTTACTTCTGCTGTAAACACTTCTGCTGTTGTAGGGTTTTGTAGACACTATTTTCATAAGCTTTACAGTACCTATACATACATACAACAAAGCCTAAGCAGTAACTCTATAAAATGACCACCAACTTACCAGTCAGATTAATTGTACCACCACAGTCTCAATAATAACTTCCAATAACCTCCACAGGCAGGTATGACAATTTGTAACAGGAACCAGGAGCAAGAAGGGCTGATGCTTACAATTATCTTGTCTGATTACATTTACAGTCCATGCTCATATTCAAGCTAATATTTAATTTTCTAAAATTCATCACAACATTCCTATTAAACTTGGTAACCTCAAGCTTTTCTTAACCTTTAAGATTTTATACTATGTGTATAGATAAATGCTTGGGTTGAGGTACAGCCAAACTACACTACATTTGCTTTCTGCCTTTTCCATTAACTGAAATTCCTTAAGCCTCCCATAATTTATTTTCCCTGGAATTCCTGCTATATCTTTCTAGTACACTGAATACAAGCCCAGAATTGTGGATGTGTTCAAAAACGAACTGGAAGAGAAACTGCCTGTGCCCTCCTACCTCTACCAGAATATCTCCCGTTTTGCAGCACCTCAGCACACTTTTTGATGCCCCACTTTATAGCAGTGAACTCAATTGTCTTGTCTGCTTTCACATCACTGGTCCTTGTGAAGCCAAAGGATACTGCATTCTTTTGAAATGTATGTTTTCATTCTTTTGAAAGAAGAAACTTAAAGGCAGTTTTAGTTTCACAATGTACTGCTATTCCATCTGGGTCCCATCACTTTTTTTTCTGGCTTCTGATGTCACAACCTCAAAATTGAATTCTATCTGAGAATTTTTCCAAATTTTAATCAGAAAAGGCGACAGCTACAAAAGGTCTGTGCAGATATTTTTGCAAGGCAATCTATTTATTAAAGCTGTTTTGTTTACTGAATTAAAAATGATTGATAGGTTGGGCTGCATTAGAAACTTTCAGTTTACTTGGCTTTAAAAGGGGCTCAAAATGTTTGGTGCTTTTTATCTTTAGAAGTAGTTCACAAACGATTAACTAAACTGACAAGAGTCTGAAGGGACAAGTAAATGCTACCTTTGCACTCACAACTCTGAAGACGAAAACTGAAGCTGGAAGCTGGGGGTATTTCTCAAGTGACAAGAACAGAAAATCAGAGCTCAGATATTCTAGTTTTTTTTTACCCAGAGCACTAAGTTTACAAAACACGTCTTTTCTGACATAAACAGAGATCCAACTTTCTACTGTGCAAATGTAACGTCACAGTGGGAGTGTAAAGCTGCAATGGCAACTTAAATTTACACAAAGTCATGAGTATCTCTACCTGATGAGAGGATATTACACATGGGAACAGACTTGGGTCTTGATATATCTGGAGAGATGCTTCGAAGGGGAAGTGCATCACATTGAATGGAGCCAGAATATGTTTCCTGAAATGATTCCATATATTCATTATTCAATATATTTCATATATTGAAAAGGCACATTATATAAAGTTGCAATTTTTTACAGAGTACTTTCCCACCACTGCGTTTTCTGTGCTAAGCACTCAACAGTGAAATGCAGCAAACCAGACGAAATTATGTAATCCTAATATTTGTGTTTTCCTGAAGCTGACAGCAATTTTGTATGGAAGTTTAACTATCAGTAAGAACCAAAAGCAGCAGCATTAAGAATCAAAATATAAAAGCAAATCTGTATGAGCCTATATAAGCAAGCTGTGTAGGGGCATAAGGGAGCAGAAGACAATCTCTTACAAGTTGCATTCTTTGTGTACCGCATTCCTCCTCAAGGGGATGGCTTTCCAACATTCAGAGGACATACCGAACATGCCCTTCTTATTTCTCCTTGCCCACCCTTTACTGTCTTTACCTATATGGTTATGCATTTGTTACAGCCCGGGTCTACTAATGCATTTTATACCTTTCCTAACTGCACAGGAAAGTAAACTACAGAACAATTCCCTCTTACTAAGTTGACCCCCATTTTAAGCTCTCAGGATCTTTAATGATGCTGACATACCAAATGCACTATGCAAAATATTTACCTCGTGGGGATTCAGAGGTATATTTAGTGATATCTGCTCCACATCTGCTTGCTTTCCACTCTTGTAAAAACATCGTGATTCGTATAGTGACTGGAAAAGACATGTTCACCTGTATTAAATTTTTGCTAAAAGTCAAGATGACAGCTCTGTACAGACACATGCTTCAGCCAGATACAAGAGTAGATAAATGACAAAGGAGGTTACATTTCTTTTACCAAGCAGAAGTTACTGACTTATTTGACCGAATCATAACTGTAGCGACAGGCACTTACTTTTGATCTCTTCAATAGAATAACTGCTTCCAGCATGGGTATTTCATCAAATGTTCGAAGCACTGGCTCAAGGTCTATTAAACATTCTAAACAAAGAAAGAATAGTTTAATGAAGGGTTCAAAGTGGAAATTAAGCTTTTAATTTGATAAAGCTACTTTTTTATATTTACAAAAGTAATTTGTCTATTGATACATATCAAACCACTTATGCTGCTAAACAGAAGTTTCTTCCTTTTACCTGTTGCAACATTTTGACATCACCAGGAGAAACCCTGTCCTGATCTGGCCACCTCGGCACCCTGTATCAAAAGAGACCCAGGACTGTGCCAGACTGCAAGTCTCACATTCCTGGAATGGATAGATGGGTGAGTTTGGTATGTTTCCAGATAGATCCAACGAGCCTGACTGATTAGCTAAATGGGACCAAACAGCTGTCCTCTCATTCAAGCAGGTGTGCTAAAAATTCATATGAGAAAAATAACAACAACCTGCCATCGCAGCAATATCTAGAATAGATGCTGTGAAGCAGCGCCAGAGAAGATGAGATAGTCAAGTCACTGACCTATCACATCGTAAATCTAAATGATATTGTCCTCAGTCCCAGCATAGGCAGCAAATCAAGAGAAGCTAAAATCATCTGCTCAGATAGGGAGGGATGTGACAGTTCAATGATCAGCTGTCAACCTGTGCTATACATCCTTTCTTTCCAATGCTTAGAGGTATACAAAACTAAATATTTCAAATTTTCAGATGAATGTATTGTAAAAATGTTTTCTTTGAAACTGTGCTGAAATACAACAAAACCTCTGGAAAGGATGATGGCATGCCACAATCCCACTGCATTTCTATGAACTCCACCGGTTCAGCAAAGTCCATTCACCATACTAGAAATCCATCACACTACATCCTTATTTACATGTTTCTAGTTTTTACTATAATTTTACCACCGTTCTTCCACATTAACTTTTTTCCACTAGCATCTTCAAGACATACATTCAATACTGGGATTCTTACTGTTCTTACATCAGCTAAAACAGAGTTTTAAAGGTTTGCCACTCCATTTTCCACAATGAAATATTAGCACTGTTGATCTTTGTTGATTATAATCAATAGCTTAGGTATACATTCCAAGTACATGCAGAAACATGGTGATAAGTAGTCTTTATTCCTTATTTATAAGGGGAACAGACAGGTTCCCCTTAACAGAACCAAGGTTAACAGAACCAAGATTTTCTATTTAAAGTTTATTTAACAAAAATGGGGCTTGGTTGTTTTGTTCTTCCCCCCCTCCTCCCTCCCCACCCCCCTGTGCTATGGTAATTGCAAAATTTCCCAATCAGCGAGCTTTACTTCCCTTAATTTTGCAACAATTCTGATACTTCTACTTTCTTTTTATAATAGTAAAGTAGAGGAAAAAACAAAGCATTTTTCTTCAAAGACCATCTTACACACACATAGCACTAATAAAAGAACTGAGGTTAGCTCATTAATATAGAACATATCCCACATAATTATCCCTTCACTGTGACTGCAGACTTTGATTGCTATTTTGTTTTGTTTAACTGGCACAAGATAATAAGAATACACAAAGAAACACCATGATCTCTACTCTTCTTGATTTTAGGAAATATTATGAATGGCTATATTTCCTTGCTTGGGAAAATAAAAAAATAAATTCACAATTTAAAATCACACAAACCAGACTCAAGCCAACATAAATTGACATTTCAAAATATTCCTAATAAAAAAATAATTGCCTCAAAAAAAGGTCACATAATCTTGGACTGTAAATTGAGCATGAAGATACTCTATGTGTTTGGATGTGTCCCTTTTTGTCCTTTCTCAAACTGATGTGAAAAACTGAAGTTATGAACATTTCTTTCTAAGCTATCTGAACAGCAATTTTCTAACACTTTCCAACTTGAAGTATTCCTGTAAAGGCTTTCAAGTAAAACTTCTGTTCAACAATGAAACATTTAAGACTGTGGACCTCTCTATTTGTAACATTACAAAACTCCTCAGGAAACCAAAACAAAATCCAAAACCAAAAAGCACCAGAAAAACCTAAAAATCCCCATTTACTTCAGGTCTGAGTCACTACACTTTCAATTTAAGCACTGAGAAACTTACAGAATTGTTTAAGCCAGAGCTCTTTGTAGTGTTCTACCTTTGCATACATTCAGTAACTCTCTTATTCTATGTTTTTGCCTCTCCAAGGTGATCCAGCTTTCCCTACAGAATTAGGATTGTGTTTTCTAAAGGCGCAGGGAGGAAAATTTGAAAGCACACACAAATTTAAACAAGCACTGTGAGGCAGCTGCAGGAAATACTGTTAGCCTCACTACACTGACATTAGTGACCACAGCAACACTCACAAGAGGAAATTTCACAGTTGAAAACAGGTAAGCAGTTTCTGCCAATTTTAATGGAATTACCTTTCCACAACAGCCAAAGAACCAGAAGTCACCACAAAAATAAGCACGTTGAGAAATTGCTGGGGGATGGGGGGGACGGACGAATTTGGACTCAACATGCACCAAGTATCTCAGTTAAGTGCAACAAACACAGGTTTGCAAAAAAATCGAAATTTTTTGCAGCTCACACTACAGCACTCTAACCTCTACAAATCTGCACCTCAGTCTTTTTCTCTAAATTCTGCAATCCACTGTAAAAAGGCTGCAAGTATCTATATTTAGTGTCATGGAAAAAAAACGGGACAAAGCAAGGGTGGTTAAGCACGTGGGTCCTACCAGTTTCTGCTTGATCTGGGAGTGGAGCAAAGATAAAGTCTCAATAAAAAAGATTTATACTGAGATGTAAACACAAGATGAAGTCACTATAGCTTATCTGATGTCCAATGGGTTTTGGTGTGTTTGTCAGCTTGCTCATAAATCCCACAGTACTTATTCTACACTTCTCCCCCCTTCTTAAAAAGTAAGATGTTCCCTTCAACAATAAACAAAAAAAGCCAAGTGTAAGTAGTTACACAAAGCATGCTGCTTTTTTACAAGTAAATTAGAGATGGCAAATGCAAAACACTCCAGCTAAAAATTTTTTTTAAGGGTACATGTGAAGTTCCATTCATAAATTTTGTTTACAGACATGGTGGTAGCAAACAAATACTTTAGCATATGCAACAAGAAGAGCACGTACATCTCGACATCTTGAAAACTTCCCTTTTCTGACTATAACTTTGCTCTGTAAGTACCATGTTCAACAGAAAGCTGGCAAAAAAATCATGATGCAAAGCAAACTCACTTAAGAACGATGGTCTTTCATCTGGGTTTTGCGCCCATCCACTTTCTATCAATTTTATGATGATCACTCGATGAGGAATGTCCATTGATAAACTTTCTTCACTTAAGTCTAGTCGCTGTCCTTGTGACACACTATACATTATCTGCAAGGGGTTTATAACTTCTGTCAAAATAGACATCGTGAAGTCATTAGAAATATATGTAATATAAGTAGCTCACTATAGGAAAAGTAATATAGTTTGCAGACAGTGCATTTATAGTTCACCAAAATAAGGTTATATTCCTCTTTTAATGAAGAAATATATTTTTTAATTTATTAAACATTGCAATTTAAAAAATATGCAGAAAAAAAGAGTCTAATATTAGAAGTAACTCAAAGTCCTTTTCAATAAGCTTAAAAGTTGAGTCATTAAAAAGTAACTCCGAAAATGAAGTCCCCAGGTACCCATTTCTCAGGTTAAGCCTTATGTAAAATAAGGCTGGAAAAATAAATAAAAGCCAAGACATGGCCTTACCTTCAAATGGCTGTTTCCTTGACATCACTTCCCACATAATAATTGCATAGCTGTTTAAAGTATAAAACGTATAGAAGATGTTATTTCAGATTACCAACACACTATGTGCTTGGCTTTACATTTTACTAAAAATGTTTTGCTAAAATGATCCCAAATGCACACACAGGACTGACTATAGCTAGCTACAGTGATGACCTCAATATACGAAAACTATCAGAATTTTAAACAGTCACTTCAGCTAGAACCGGTTAATAATATTAAGAACAAAAAAGATACATGGCATATAATTTCCTATTAGCAATAGCTCTGCTCTACTAGTATGTTGTGAATTACCTACACACAGTTTAAATCTCAGTATGCAAATTCCAGTGAGCCCCAGATTCCCAGCTGCTCTGTCTTAACTGCAGTACTGTGGCATCTCTACAGTCTGGATCAACACTCTTGTGACATTCCCATGGGAAGCAGGTTTCTACCAGGGATGATGGCTTCGAAAAGTTTTTTAAATTGTTCTTCAAAAAAACTGAAATCCATTTTCCACTGAAGCAATAAAAATAAAACTATGCAAAGATTTTTTTTTTCTGAAGAAGAATTATACTTATCAGAATGTTTGCTCACCCAACTGTACACAAAGACAGTATTTTCCTGCATCACTAAAAAGTACCAAATTTTGCATTCAGTTTACATTTAACTGCCTTTAAGCACTACATCATACAACAGCTATCAATTAGGAATAATAATAAGAAAAAAGAACGAAGTAACTGACGCTTAAAATCAATCAGATAAATTGAGCTTTCCTAACTGCTTATTTCGTTCACAACATAACGTTCATCAATGATAAAATTTATTCAAGTAAATTTTAATGAAAGCAGTCCTCCCTGTTAGAAAGCCTGCTTTTGGTGCATTCCTGAGAAATTAATGCAGGCTGATTTTTCTGGCATGGCAAATTGTTCCCTTTATAAATGTTAATGCTGCTCGACTGTTGTTTAAATGATTTGTTTAAGAAAGATCTTTACTCACAAATTAGCTTCAATATCTCAACAATATTCAGCAGTATCTTCTGTGGTCAGTTAATCAGACACCTAGCCTTTCATTCAGTTTGGTATCTCTCTAAAATTACAGGCTATTTTCTCAATTCTACAACACTGTAGCATACCACTTCCTGCTGAATCTCCTTTACACTATTCACGTTTTCCTTTCCTATTTCTGCTTCATAGCACCTCTTTCTGATCCTGAGCACAGACCTTCCTCTGTGACCTTTCTGGCAGTCATTTCTTTCACTGTTTTTCTACCTTTACGTTTTCTTGCCTTGAACTGCCATCACTCATGATATTGTCTCAGTTTCTTTTCTGTCTTTTCAAACAATCCCTTCCTAATTTATCAGTTTTCTAAGCCCTTCTATGGATCTTTTCTTTCTTATTTTCTCCTATTTGGTTGTTATTCCTCTGCACACTTTTTTATTTCTAAGAAACATCTGCCTTCCTCATCTGCACTCATTAAACCTCCAGCCACTCCATTTTTCCCCCCATAATATGCCATTATTCCTTTTCAGCGTCTTCCTAGTCCAGCTTTTCTTAGCAAAGGGTGAGGAAAGCAGGTATGTTACCATCTCTATTCTTTGGACAAGAAAGTCAAGGAACTTTATGTGCCCCATAAGCATAAGGACTAATTAAGGGAAGTAGTGGTCTCCCTGGAAGTCAGTAAGACCCTGTGAGACTGATTCATCTTTCACCAAAATACAGTTATAAATCTAACACTAAGAGCAATTACTGTTTTGTTATAAGGGTTGCCACTACTCTACTACTTCCTATTCTATTACTTCTACTACTCAGAAATGACTAACACAAATCTACCTGAACTTTCGTAAAATAAGCTATTCCTTAAGGAAATCTGTCTAATTATGTCCTCCAGCCTCATTACCCTACTTTTCTTCTCCTAACCACTTAAAAAAAAAAATGTTTTCTTATTTCCCTTGAGTACATTCTGCAAATGATGTTAATTGATCCACTCAAATTACAAAGGTATGTGCAATGAGATAATGGTGTGAACAGCTTTTTTCCTTCCCTACACTATCTGTATATGTACACTCATTTATAGAAACCAGTCTTCCCTGTTTCTGTAGCTCTGGCTTGATTTCTGGAGCATTACACTTGTCACAGTGTTTCCTAAAGAAACGATGAGTCATTAAATCCACCTACAATTATTTTTTTCCCGATTCAATTTGCTTATGCACCTGTGATACTACTACTACTGAAAATAATAAAATTGCTGAAAATATGTTAAAATCTAAGTTCAGTAAATCAAATTTGAATTCAAATTGCAAAGCCTACTTGAGAACTACATGACTTACCTGTAGATATCGTGTTTTACACTTGCACGGGTTTTCTGACTGGGATTGTAATCTTCAGGTGGCATATAGATAATTGTCCCTCCTTCTGGTAAAGAGGTTTCACTTCGTGATTGTGACATGGATATGACACGCCATTTTGACATGCCAAAATCTGCAATCTGGAAAGGACAGATCAGTTGTTCTGAGAAGAAAAATTGCATTTATCGGCTGACAGCTATTAGACAAACAAAAAAACCCACTGAGTACTTCCAGCTCCCTGGTTGTGGAAAAGCACAAATTTAGTATAAATCGTAATAGCTCTATGTAACAGCTTGCAGATAGCCCAAGACAGTTGTGCTCATAGAAAAAATTTAGGGCACTTCACCTCACCCCCAAAACTATGAAATTCTTAGATTAATAGAATTAATAGATTAAATATTAATAGATTAATACATTAATAGATTTGACATTCTGATATTCTGTGCTTCAAAAAGTTGCTGAATATTTTCTTTATTGTACAGTCTGGGGCCTTGTCCCTTCCTACAGAGTTTACAGTGCATCTACATAAAGAATTAATTGACATTAATTTACATTCCCAGATATCCGCAAGTCAGGGTGCAAGATCAGGCTAGGTTATGGGTAAGGGGACAAACAGCCAGCAGAATACACTGGCTGACTGAGCTGCAGAGTGTCTGGCGCACAAGGGAGAAAGATAAGCAGCCAGCTCTGCACTTGTCCAGCATTTGCCTAACAGCAAAAACATTCTCAACAAAGATGCCTGTGCGAGCACTGTGGCAGCAAAGATAACAGAAATAAGCTTTCTGGAGAGCACACAGTCAAAATCCACAGTAAAAAATAACCTTGCTTTCCCTACAACTTACTCTCATCAAGCCTTCCTCACTGTCGTGTTATCTTGCTCATTCAGCAGATCTGGGACAGTCAGCAGCACTCTATGAATGGTGTTACTGTTATGCATTCTATTTTGCATGCATTGCATGCCAATTCCTTGTATTTCCTGTCCTAATTTGGAGAATCTTGCTTATCTCCCCAAAACACTCAAAAACCGTAATGACAGTCTTCCAGACTCCTTACAGGAGGTAGGGCAGGTATTCAAGAGTTAACCACTTCCCTTCAATTGCCCCAGCAAGCAACTGTTTAGATGTTGTTAAGCAGAGCACCAGACCATACCAATGCTGTTAGGGATTAAAAAAAGAGTAGATAAAAAATTACTTGCACCAGGTCCCCAGTCAGGTTTAACAGGAAGCTCAAGAGATGGCAATACCAGCACAACTGAGTGGGAGGAGGTATGACCTCCTGAGGGCGTGAGCAGAGACAAAGCTGTGTAAGGCACCTCATTGCCAAGAAAAATGTTTTTGCAGTGGAGAAAGAAATCAGCACCGGATCTTTGATCTTTGTCAAAGGACTCACAAAAAGATTAATCTCATGGTAACAGATGACACATTTGTCATTCAAGTATAAATTAAGTACAAAAAACCTCTTATTTCATGTTTACTTGAATAGCATATTCTATCAATTTTAAAAAACAGAAGTTTGAAAAAAAAAAAAACCCAAAAATTCTTGCAGTTATGGAAGCATGTAACCATTTTGTCAGAAGTACTTTTAGCCTCTTTTTCACATCATGGCAGTGATATTTTAAATAAATGAATGTTACTTCTCTATGTGTGCTTGCTTGCTTGCTTGCTCTAAGGAGTTTCACAAAAGCCATCTTCCCACATGTTCAGATTTCACAGTTGTCACAGAATCATACAACCAGCTAGGCTGGAAAAGACCTTTAAGATCAAGTCCAACCATTACCCCAGGACTGCCAAGACCACCACTAAAGCTTCGTCTACATGTTTTTTGAACACTTAATGTTTTCAAGCACTTAAAGTTATGTTTTACATGTTCTTATGCTACTC
The DNA here is from genome assembly GCF_037157495.1 of Lathamus discolor. Classification (NCBI taxonomy): domain Eukaryota; kingdom Metazoa; phylum Chordata; class Aves; order Psittaciformes; family Psittacidae; genus Lathamus; species Lathamus discolor. Next base: position 134,275,412 of record NC_088885.1, on the reverse strand, counting down.
TAACAGAACATAGAGTCATAGAATAATTAGGGTTGGAAAGGACCTTAAGATCATCTAGTTCCAGCCCTCCTGCCATGGGCAGTGACACCTCACACTAAGCCATTGCACCCAAGACTCCATCCAACATATATGTACATATCACATGATAAATATCAAACGGGGTATTAAAATTTGAATTTGACCTACTGTCCTCCAGAACTAACTTGTCTGAGCATCTCAGACAGGAACACTTTCTATTTTCTTCTCAGAAGGGGCCAGATGTAGCTACAGCTGGGAGGCTGAAAATGAGAGTGTCACTGCTATTAAGTATCAGCTACTGCTCTAGCAGAAACAGCCCCAATTCTGTCTTTTTGGTCTTTTCAGATGGAGCATATTCACACCTGAGCAAAGCAGAGTTTTCAAAAGAAAAACTCAAAAGTTCTTTCTGCAAGGACAGAAGAAAGCGTCTTATCATATAATTATATCTGCTCTGTATGGCCACATCCTCACTCCTCCTCTTCTAAAATAATTAAAACATTTTAACTCAGTCTGGATACTAAAGAACATAAGAATAAAATAAATCTACCTTGACATGAAACTCATCATCCAGCAAAATATTCTGGGTTTTCAAGTCATGGTGCAGCAATGGAGGATTCATGTTGTGCAAATAGTTTACTCCCAAAGCAATTTCATAAAGAATGCGGAATCTCAGGCACCAGGGAATGTCAGGATATAGATCTTTCTGCCAAGATACAACCACAAAACCAGAATATAATCCTCTAGTCTGATCTAACAGCACATCACAAAGACTTTTGTAAGAAGAAGAAAGTGACTTGGACAAGCAGTAATCCTTTAAAACATATATTACATGAAATCCTGAGCATTAAGACTGGTTAGCTGTTAAAACAAATATATAAACATTAATGATGCAGTGTTGTTTCTATTCCCTGACATTCATGTAATAGTTCATGACTGCTATATGATGTAGGACATTTGCTACATTATTCGTTCATATGGAAATACGATTTACAAATGAACTCCGTATGAAACTTGTAACCCACAGTTTACGAGTACTACACAAAGGATGGCAAGAATCATATTTTCGACTGACACTGGGGACGGGGGGAAAGCTGCAGTGAAACCAAGCACAAAATACTACCTTTATAAATATTAATACACCAAGAGTAAGGCAGTAAACTGAAATCTTAAAAGTTAGACTGCCACTAATGCCCTTATGAAAAACAGCTGAGCATGAGATTCGCACTGATTAAAGGTACAGCAGCTTTACAGTATCAACACTAGATGCTCATACCAAGCTAATGGGAGCAGCTGAGAGTTCAGCACAGGAACTTACTCCTGAGAGCAGGATCTGGTAGAAATATCTCTGTTTAGGTCAGCAATATTTGACTTCTTTTAACTAAAGTAAAATTCTTCAAATTTATTTATTTATTTATTTATTTATTTATTTATTTATTTATTAACAAGGATTCAAATTCAGGAAAAATCAAATTCAGGAAAAAGCCTCCTCTATGTGACATTTACATTGGCAATAATTCTGAAACCCAGGCTGAAGGAAGCAGAATTATTTCAGCTTCTAATTAGACAACAACAGAGACTTTAAAGTGATAGCATTAATAATTAAACACAAAGCCAGTTATAGGTGATGACATCAAAGGAAAAAATGTAATAGAACTGAATTCTGATGAGTTTGGTTATCTTCTTGGGATGCAGAAAGTCTGTCTGAGCACCAAAAACTACCAGTTGAAACAACTCTCCTTTAACTTGAAATATTACTAATAATACACTTTACTACTTCCTGTAAGTATGGAAATCACAGTCTATTTGACACAACCAAGAACTGTATTTAAAGACTGTAAGTACACTTACCCCATGTAAAAGCTGGTTTAATGACCCGTTTGTCATGTATTCTGTTACTATCCCCAGAAATTCAGGCTCGTTGCAAATTCCCAAAATTGGCAGAATGTAACTAAACCTGGCTTTGTGTAATATCTCTGCTTCTTTTAGAAGGTGGTTTCTATCACTTAAAGAAAACAAACAAACAACATTATCATAGCAATACTAGGACAATTAAAGCCAATGTTGGGTTCCCTATATTCTCTTTAAAAGTATATACCTACATATAATACAACCGCATTTCACCATTTGATTCCCACAATGATGTTTTGATAAAAACATACTGTAAGAACAATTAGAATCTGCAAATGCAAATACAAGATAGCTTCCCCAGTTTTGTTGTATCACTATTTCCATCAGACATTTAATCCATGATTCCAGTAAATAAGGATAACAGTCAGAACTCTGACTTTCACAGTCTTGTACGACCATAACAGTAATAACCAGCTACATTTGTCCTATTTCACTGCCCATCTTCAAACCTGAGTTTTCACTGAGGACCAATATTTACCTTCTACAGAGTGGAGATTTTAATATCACAATTCCCCAACCATTTAAATTTAGTGGACACTGATGTGCACTAAAATAAAGGAATGCACCTTCTGTTTCTGAAGGAAAAGGAATGACCAGCTATGTTTTCTTTTCACATAAATTGATCATTCAGTTGATTCACAGATCAGTGAAGATACTTGGACCATGAAGGATAATCCTAATAAAAAATAATAATCAGATTTCATGCCAGTAGAGACTGATACAGGTACAGGTATGTGACAAGAATATCCAAATACAGGACTTTTACAACATATCTAAGATTGATCCTTTGGATGTGAGCCAGACTGATTCAGAAGCAATACAGCTCTGCTGGGGCATGGCTGTGTACAAGCCACAACTATAGCCACCACAATGTGCTCAGCACAGCGCCATGTTAATGCAGCTGTATAGTTCCCAGGTGAGAGCTGTCTTGTGTCCATCTAAGTCAGGGCATACACTGAAGTGCTCATGTCAGTCTGGACGCATCAGTGTAGATCTAGCCCTTACAAAGAAAACAAAGGACATCAGAGTAAATGGGGAAAAGAAGCCTAGAGAAGTAAAGCCCCTGGCTTCTATGACAGGAAAACTTCAAATTTAGGTGGATATGAAATTAAGGGCAACTGCTGGTCCTTATCTGTGTGATGGAAAAGGGCTTCTATTATAAGAAACTCTAGGTTATGACAGAAATAAAAAGGTAGCCTTCATGAAATGTATGGGACAAATGACACAACTACCCTTCCTCCCTCTCTCTAGAAAAGACTAGGTGTAAGAAAGCTCGGGGTTTTCCCAGACTGTGAGGCACATCTGCATGGGATTCAGCTGTAGCCAGGAAAGGAGTTGCAACGTATCAAGGTCTATTCCTGTGTCTGTAGGTCACTTCACCTTTGTCTGTTCCTTATCAGAAGGACATTGAGTAATTCCTAAATTAGCACAGGCCCACGACAACTACCCAACTGGCATTGCTCTTTGGCTGGTCACACACCGAGTTCTGGGATTCATGGCGCAGGATTCCTGTTTGGGGAATTAACTACACTGTGAATGCTTCCCTTTTCTTGACAATATTTACAGGATGGCATTTTATGTTGCCTACTATACAACCAACTTGCTGCAGAGACTAAGGTGTAACAGATTGCTTACAGGCTTTTGGTCTTCTGATAGGACTTACAAGCTTTGTATGATATATGGTAGGAAGCTGAATAATTTTGATTATGTCAGTTGCCCTTTTCATCATGATTCCACAGGTTAGATGTCACACTAATCTAAATTCTTGCAAGGCTAAAATAATATTTGGTTTCTCCCAACTGAGTTCAGAGGATAAACATTGTATTTCTGATTAGCAGGGATTTAAGCAGCATTTAAATTAAAGAAAAAAACGCCAACAAACTAACCAACAATAAACTTGTCAGAGAATACAATATTCCTGGTTAAACACATAACTGAGATTCCATTTATTTCTGGCAAGATTTCAGAGATAAAGCCGGTGTGTACACACCTGGGGAATAAGAGGTCAAATAGCTTAAACCAATTTATCTTATAGCCTAGCATACTGGGTCACAAGACTTGAAGTCTTGTTACTCTGAGTGAAGGTATTCTGCCTAAATGCCCCGTACTAGATCAAAGAAACCCGAGGCAGTAAAGTTTAACTACAATTAGATAAGATACGAGAGGCAAGTTTACAAGTTGGGTAGGCTTCAGACAGCCTAAGAGGCAAACCTGCATTGACAGGATAAAAAATAGGCACAACAGGGAATAAACAGGTATTGATGGATGAAAAATTGTTACGTGTTGCCTCATTACATGGAGTAACAGCTCCTGTAATAAACACACGGTTGCTTGGGCCCAGGAAAATTGGGAACGTAAATACTACAAGAGCTAATGGAAAATATCAGTTGCACTTGGAGCCTACAAGGCTGTTATTTTAAACTAGCTTCTCTCAGAACTGTGAGATCTGGAGCAAGGAAAAATATCAATTGTGTATGATCTTGGAGAAGCTTCTTCTAGGAGCTAGAAGCAGTCGCTAATAGACACAGATATATGGCTTATGTTCTCTCTCCCTCTGTAAACAAATCTGTAGTAATCACTGCATTTTAATACCCTGCTGATACTTCAGCAAAATGGTTAGCAACCAACAGACCCAGACAGAAGCTGAACTGTGCAAATCCCACCTTCAGCATGAACCGCTTTTCCTTAAAAGCCTTCAAAATAGGCAAGCTGCTCAGCGTCTCACAGGCAGAGACCGAAACCACCCATTTCCAACCACGGAAAGAGAGGAAGCTCCGGGGCTGCTCCGTGCTTTCCTTGGCTCAAGGCGAAATCACTCTTCGTGGGATCTGCTTTGCCCTTGGATGTACAGGAGCGCTGCCCACCGAGACGCACACTCTCTGATCCATCAACCTGAGACACCCAGCTTCGCCCCAGGGGACACGCTCACGGAGTGTCCCGGCAACGCAAGAGCGCGGGACCCCCCTCCTGGTTTAGGGGAAAGGCGGGTTCAGCTCTGTCCTTCCCCCCCGGGCAGCTCCCCACCCCTTGACGCCTCATCCCGGCGGTCCCCCCTTTCCCGTTACCTGTCCAGCAGCGGCCCCTGCAGGCATTTGAGGGCTACCGGGACCCTCCAGTCGGCGTGGCGGGCCGCCGACACGGTACCATAAGCGCCACGGCTGATAAAACGCAAGTCCGGGAGCTTATTGGAAGGGATAGAGGGAAGGGCGTAACTGATAGATCCCGCCCGGCCTCCACCATCTCCGCCGTTCATCCTCGCACTCCGCAGCCCGGGGCGGCCGCGCCGTCTGTTCCCCGGGCGCAGGGGACCCCGGAGCGCCGCTCTTCTCGCCTTTCTCCCCCGCCTCTCTTCCGCTCTTCCCGGGCCCGCCTCCCCTCCAGATCGCCGCAGCCCGCTCCTCCTTCAGCCTTACGGAGCAGCGACTTCTCCTCCTCGCAGAGAGCAGCCTCCCCCGGCTCCCGGGAAGCGGGAGGCGGAGCCGCCACGATGAGTCTTGCAGGGAGGAGGAAGCCGGGAGGGAGCTGGTGGGGCGCGGTGCCGGCCCTGGCCGGCCCCCGGGAGAGCTGTGCTGGGGCAGTAGCCCGCTCCTTCGGGGGAGCCTGGGTACGGTGGCAGGGGGAACCAGCCCGGGCCAGGGATGGAGCATCCCCCCACCCAGTCCGGGGGCCGTTGTGCCGGGGAGTATCCGCCGATCCGGCGGATGGGGACAGGGCAGCAGCACCCCGCTCCGTGCGGGAGGCGGGCGGGGTGTGTGTTATATTTGTTCCCGAAAGATGATGCGGGATGCCAGGCCGAGCCCGGCCGCCGCCCTTCGGAGCTATGGTCTGTGCATTTCCGGGTGTACAGTCATTGTTCAGGTGAAGTGAGAGGAGCGTTAGCTCATGGATTCGCTTGTCTCCTCCCTGTCTGTCCTAGGACAGGATAGCAGGCGTTTCAAAAAGGTGATTTTGTAATTTCCAGAAAGTGCAAGTTCACCCTTGTCCCTGCTCAGAGCGAGTTGTGGGTCGGCTGATGTGTTTGTGATAGCTTCACGCCAGGGTTGCGCAGGAAGGTTTTGCAAGGCTTGTTCAGCATGCCAAGTTCTCATAGACTATGAAAATGCTTTAATTTAAAGTTAGAAGTCTGTAACTTTCCACAAGGAGTGACAGTTCTGCAGGATGAAATGGACGTAAATAGAGCAAATCTCTCGCCCTCCCGTGTGTGTGGAACTTGGGCTAAACCTCTGTGGCTTTTCACCTCTCCTCTTTTCTCCCAGTGATGATATGTATAGTAGAGAAAGGGGAAGGAGCTAAGCTTTCAGACTATGATACGTGCAGTATTTCACGTCATGCGTTTTAAGACATGGCATGCATTTTTCAGTTGGCTCTAGGGCCTAGTACTTTGGATAGCTTTGCTATGTTTTGGTTAGTTTTTTGTTTTTTTTTTTTTTTTCAAATTTTTTATATCTTAGGTGATTTATATCCTCCAAGTGCTGCAGCATTACTAATGTACTGAGCAGCCATATAACGCAAATGATGCCTTAATCTAGTTTGAGTTTCATTTAGCCTCTGTTCTTCTGACACACTAGGTGGTTTCCCAGATGTGTAATTTTGATGCAGTGTTTGCAGTATGCAGGTTTTGGATATCTATTTATGCATGTCTCTTTCTGTATTTACAATGTTGGTAGTGCAATTTGTCATACTATTTCAGCTTTTATATATAAGAAAAAAAATGTTTTATAAAATAATACACAATAAGCATATACTGTGAACATGTACTACAAGACATTCTGTAAGCACGTACTTATGGTATTTCTCATTAAGAGATTATGAATGTCACTATACTAAAAATTTTGAGATACTATACAAAAAATTATTTGCAGCTCTTGTTGCTATGTGCTGTGTTGATTTCATGTATATTTATAGTTTTAAGTGTGCTAACTTAAACTGCAAGAAAATGATTGCGATTCTAAAAAATGACAGATTGATAACAGTGCCAAAATTATTATGAAAGTCTTATTTAACTAATTGTTTCACTATAAAGTGTAGAGCTGTATGTTGTTATATAATTTAAAGTGTACTGTTAGATGTCATCTAAAGAGCACATTCATTTTCATTGATATCAGTGGGTTTTGGGGTCAGTTTCTCCTAGTTGAGTGGAAGCAACATTGACATTTTCAGCAAAGTAAAGGGATACAAGATGAGTAACAGAAATAAGTAGTTAGTTACTGCTTTCCACAGACCTTTAGGAATTTTGCCGGAGTTTGAATGCAAGCTTGCTAGTAAGGGTGAAGAGGAAAGAGGAAGGCTCCATTTTATCCAAGTTCTGTGGCTGTAACACTGTGGTGAGCTCTGTGTTTTGTTAACATACTAAAACAGAAGTTCCAGAAAGATAAACAGATGACTTGGAGCTCCCAAAAGGAAGAGGGGCTTCTGAGGGAAAAGTTATGGTAAATCATTACTGCTTCTGGAAAACCCCTTTTGTTTTATGTTAGTGTATTAAAAGACATTCTCTCAAATGACCTAAGTGGTATCACAGCTGGCTTAAGGTTTCATTGTTGAAGTTATGTGACATAAACTGCTGTATTATCAGTACAAATTAAAGCTTTGAAATATTCTGAGGATTGCAGTGAAACTGTTAACTGTTGTAAAACTTGACCATGACATGACATGAGTGGCAGTATTATATGTGGTGTTCTGATTTTTAGATTAACTGCATAGTTGACTTGAAATCAATTCTGTAATGGCATTCAGGAAAGCCATATAACAATACCTGCTGACTTTCTGTTTGCAGCTGTAAATTTGGTCATAGCATCATATCTGAGAGTTTTGTATTACACTCACTACCCAGTATGTGCAACTGAGTTTCTTTTTAATCACTCGTAACAGTGTTTGAGAAATACGTTCATGACTGTGTTTCAGGAGTTCATCACAAGTGAAAAAAAATTAAACTTCATTGTTTTCATTGTGCCCTAGTTTTGGCTGGGATAGAGTTAATTTTCTTTCTAGGTGCTGGATGTCTTTGCTTTAGTCTGAGAATGCACATTGTTACTAATTTTTACTTAAAAATCCCTTCGAGATCTCTAAATCCCTTCTTCTAATGTGTGCAAAGTGACCTTCAGGAAAAGTCAGTGGCAGATTTCAGGATAACCAGTGACTAAATGATGAACTCTGATTCATTTTTATGCCTTCAATTTGGTGATAATTGAGAAAAAAAAAAAAAAAGGCAATTTCTTGTAAAACTCAGTATACCTGTTTTTTCCAGCCATAGTGGCAGCTCAAACTTCACTCACAGAGGAAGTGTAGCTTCCTCATCAGTGAAGAGTATACAATGGGCTTCCTAAAGGTGTGGTCCTTATGAGAAGGGTGATGGCGACAATGTGTAGGGAAACTGTCTGTGCCAGTGCTCATTTGTGTGTTCCTGTCTGGTTGATATTAGTGGGATACAATGATTACCTAGAAGAAACTTGAGTATGTCTGTATCTCAAAGCATTGGCATTTTCCGCCCCAGTTTCCTGGAATCAAGTTGGACAGTTAAATCTGTGAGAAGTCCTAAAGCAGTAAGCAGTAGATTTTCTAGATAAATTATTCTTGATTATTTCTATTTGAATAATACCGGGATATAGAAAGAATACGGACCAGGACGTCAGAATCTAGGTCTCAGAGCCTGAGCACAGCGCTGGGGAAGAAGTGTAGGCTTTTGTTCCAGTTCCTGGGGCTGGCAATGAGACCACATCCCAAGAGCTTTGCTTGTTATTGCAGTGGCCTTTAGCAAAGCACAGACACATTAAATTCTAGCTTGAAAATTTGCAGTTGACAATAGAGTAGATGCATAGTATACTAATAAAAAGAACTGTCAGAATATCTGATAATCATATTTTAATGTGTTCTTTATGCAATAAACTTTTTTTTTTGCCTAATAAAGTCTACGTTGTTTCTGACAGTGCTGCTACTACATTTGAAGGAGCACGTGATGTAATCTGTAATTTGTCCTCTCTCTTTGTGTCAGGTGATGAACTAGCAAGCTGTGCATTTCACATTGCTTGTTATCTAATGGAGATGAGAGTTAAAAAGTACTCTTCATACTCAAAGAGAAGTTTCAAAGTGCTTTATAGCAGTGAGAAATCATTTCCAGCCCTGATAGTGTCTGAAAGAAAGCATCAGGTGTTTAGCTTCCGCCTGAGATCGTGTTTTACCTGCTGCAACCCTGGCAATATAATGACACACTTGCTGAGGTCAATTAATAATGGGGGCTACAACACAGGAGCACCGTGGAAACCAACACCCTTTGCATTCATCTGTGTAGTCTCCTACCAGCCTTAACCAACCCCTCCTTGTCAGCATGTGCCACAGACTAGCTGCGATGTTCCTGGACATCTGAATTCTTTTGGAAATGTTTGGCTATTGTTTTAGATGACTGCTTACACAACAGTTTTTGTTAAGAGATCTGCATGAAAGTACTTGTATCCAGCTATTGTGGCATGTCAAACCTGGTTGACTGAATCAAGGGGCAGAGATGCTAGGAGCTTTTCTAGCAGTTGGGAGGGAGGGAGGGTCAAAGCCCTTGGGAGTACAATACTTCTGAGTCACCTAGGATTTTATTTCCATGTTGTGCTACTGCTGGTGCTCATGTGGTGATGACACATCTTAATTAAAATGCCAGGCTAAACTCTGGTGCTCTCTTGAAGATAAATGATGTTTCCTTTCAGCACTAGCAGTTTAACCAAGCCACCCCATGCCTGAATAATTTTGAATATTTATTTGGGGATTTCACTGTGCTGCTTCTTTTCTCCTCTTGCTTGTGGGATGTGGGCAATTTTATGATGCCAGTCCTCTTCCTAGCCACCTGCTTTGCATGAACCCAGTAAAGCTTCCTGTGTGAAAGTAATGCAGAAGCGAAAACCCGGCAGAGAAGGAGGAAGGGAAAGACGAAGTTTTTGATGGATTCTGCTTGAACATGGTAGCACTGTGGTACGTTTCTGTATCTTTCTCAACATGTGCTGTCTTGGACTTTCTGAGGCCACATGAAACCCAACTCCATCCTAGCTGCTGAGCTCATGCTAATAAATTAAATGTGTGCTGGACCATTTCTTAGCAACAAGGCCAGCCAGCATGAGATGGCTGTCATCCATCCAGAACAGAGAATCTGCATCAGAAATGCCTGTTAAAGAGTTGTTCCTGGCTCTCACTCCTGAAGCATAGGAATTGTTCAGGAGAGTGTTATTTCTTATGACCCAAAGGGGATTATTCTAATAGACTTCTAAGACATCTATGTTCTGGCAGAAGATCGAGTGCCAGAGCCTGGGAACATTCCCTGACACCTCTGAATTTGTTAGTACTAATAATATAAGGTATTCAGTACTCTGCTATGTTCAGGATCAGGCTATATTCACTTTTTAGGCTGGGGTATTTCCTCACATGCTTCAGTTTCCCTCTCCTCCTGCTGAGATTTTAAACTTTATTTTTGGTTTTGGTATAAAATGCTGATGTTCATGGTGTTTCCCACAAAATTACTTCATCTGAGAACAATCTGAAAAATTTACTTTCAGCAGTGCTTTAGAGCAGATTTTATTTTCCTCTTTTTTTTTTTCCCCCTCTCTTTTAAAATTTAAACTGTTATATAAGTGTGGCAGATTTGATGCAAAGCACTGCCTAGAGTGTCAGAAATCTCCCAGATCTGTAATTACTGTTCACAGAATACATAATCTGTTGGAGCTCTGTCCTGTAGCTTGAATAGCTTGAATAGCTACAATTCTCTCCAAATAGCTGTCAAGCTGTCTCTCATGACAAAGTCATAGAAGATAGCATTTATTACTTTACTACAAGACTGCAAGGAAAGGTTTAGGCAATCAAATGGATGCATAGAACCAGGGGTTAGTGGGAGCTGGAAATGTCAAACATTTGCATTTATTTTCTTAGTGTTTCGCGCTGACACCTCAGTAAGGGTAAAAAATCATTGTGTTTATTTGACAACACCTATGTGCCTTGAAATGGAATTAAGATGCAGCCTGTATGTAAGTGCAATGAGGAGCCAAGACTTGTAAGAACTGGGCATACTTTGTACAATATAAGGCTGAATTCTCAACAAGCATAGTTGCCAGCTCCAGATTTGAAACCCTTCAGGTCTGAGAAAGATCACATCTTGCCCAGATTCCGTGACCCTGAGGCATCTCCAGCAGGTTCTCTTTCATTTAATGAAAGGTCATTTTTCTTGTATAAAATGAATGGCTATGGCAACACTTTAGTTTTATTTTTGAGGGAGAAATAAAGCCTCCCTGGTGTAATCCAAGCCTTAGTAATTTTGTTAGTAAGTGCAATCAATTTTTGTTTATTTAGGAACAGGTAATTCCTGATGAATATTCTGCTGAAGATCTATGGCTTTTAGCAAGAGTACTTATGTCTTGAGGAATTTATAGTAAGCCAAAGTGAATCAACCCAGATAATAATTTCCTCAGGTTTTGAGCATAAACACATGGCCCTCTCTTCCTGTTTGTGTACGTAATTAGCATGTGTCATCTGAGAATAACCTAAAGTATATTTTCAGCGCAAATGTCTGGGAGAGGGCAAAATCCAGGAAAAGATCTTAAAAAAAACCAACAAAAAAACAAAAAATGAAGGTGGTATATTTTCATGAACAATATGTCTGTCATTCAGGTATTAAATGAGGAGTCCATTTACCAATCCCCATGCACAGGGTACCAAACACCACTCCTACAGGTTCTAATTGTCTGAATGCCTACAGGTATTAGCGTGACTCTTTCCCAAGTCTTTAGCCTGGAGCACACGGACTTCTTCTTTGGGGGTCTTCTAGCTCATTGACACTTGGCTAATATATGAAATGCATGTAAAGATTTAGCAGGCCTGGAGTTACCCCAACTCACCACATACAGAGGAAAATAGCACAGACAGGCTGAGATGGTAGTTTGGGTGGGACCTAAAGACAGTTTGGGGGTTTGGGAATGCATTTGAAGTGATTTGCAAAATGAAGATGTTTCCCTGGAGTGCAGTTCAGAAAACTAGGCACATCGCTATGATGCTGTCTTTATTGGCAATAGCAAAAATGTGGTATCATCTCAAATAAAGCATATGAAAAGAAGACACCCCAACAACTAGCTCCTAACAACTAACACCCTCACAGCTTTAATGTGCTTTAGCTATCCCAAAAACATCTGCTGAATTCAGAAGTGTGTGTGGTAAGGAAAAAATTTTTCATTGTACTCAGACAGCCGTCAATGTGAACAGGGTCAGACCTTCCATGGTGTAGCGCAGTGCTACCAGATGCCATATTTCTTAATTTTTAATTATAGTTTAATGTAAAAAAAAAAAAAAAAACCCTCTTAATGATTTTTTTTTCATTAAAATGAAGATTTAGCACAGCACTGCTACATGCATGATGGTCTGTCCGGTTCTTATGGGTATTGAATGAAAATCATGGAAGGAATTTTCTGAGGTTTACATTGATGGTTCTGAACTTTACCTGTGTGGGTAACAAGACACAGTGTCTGTGTTAGAATGCCCCAATATACGTTTATACTAGAAAGAATAGTCGCTCTGTGTTAATAAAAAGCTCGTGCACTTCACTCATTTCCCAACGCAGAGAGCTTGGACTGAGAAAGACAAATCCCCACAAAATATTTAAAGTGGTTCTTAAACCAGTTTCAATGTTACGGTAATGGTCATCTGATAGGAGTGCATAGTTGTTTTCTACTGTCGTTTTTCAGGTATACTTATCATCTGTTTCACATGCCACCTTGTGGTCTTCAGTGAAAAAGCAAAATTTGGTTTGATTTGGTAAACTGGAAATATGTAGGTATTTCCAGTAAATGAAAATCTGTACTATACATCCACATCTCAGAAAATGTACCAAACCCAAATTTTTAAATGCTTTATAAAGAATAAGGTTTAAGAGCTTCAAATACAACTTAGTTTAGAACATGACCTTCAAAGTGACAGTATTTATGTTGCAATAATTGTGCTGTACATAGAGTCAAAATAAAGATTAATTACTAGAGGAAATATACAGAATGCAAATCCTTTTCATCTCCAGCATAGAAACATGAATAAAAATATTTCAGGTGTTGGCCAAGAAGACAACTGTGTTTTAATCAGTAGTACTGACATTAGTTTCAGCAAGGTGGTATGAATTTTTAGGATTTTCACTACCTGAAAAGTAGTTATCTTTTCAAATCAGAAAATTTTGCTGTTTTGAAACAATTCAGAAGATTGTTTTGCTATTGCGCTTTTCCTGAGTGAGAAAACCAGAAGTTAATCCTGTTTAAATTTTCCTTTGGGGACAACTTCTGAGACAAGTTGAAATTGGAAATTTGTGTTTAACCTGCTTCTGTAAGTCTGGAAGGGTTCAAAGTTCTTGTAGGAAAATACCCATTACATTTTCTTACTTACTACGTCTTTAGGGCTCAAACATTTAAAATTAGGTCAGAAATACTTGTACTTAATACAAAACAAAAGATTCTGTTTTCTGAAAGAGTATTAAAACTGATCAAAGATAATTGAAGAGTGCAAGGAATAAGTGGGAAAGAGGGAGAAAATAACCAGGACAAGTAAGATTATTTAAGTAAGCAGTAAAGCTTGAGCTGTAGTCCTCTGTTGGGATGAGTGGCCAGCTGGAACTCGGGAGGGGATGGCATCCGAGCACTGGCTCTGTCAGGGTCATTTGCTAGGAGCAAGCTGACCTTCCTGCTTCATATGTGATACAGTGTAGGGCAGAATTGCCTTTGATGGTAACTCCATGCTGACTACTCCCCATTACCTTTTTGTCCTTCACAGGACAAGTTGGAAATGTTTCCAGTATCTGTTGCTTTATCACCTTCCCAGGGCTGTTGCCAACAGCAGCGGTGCTCTAACATAGCAGAGTTGCCCCAGGGACCTTTGCTAGGATCTTTAGGGTTCCGTTTGGGACCCTAATTAGCCTCAAGAGTTCCATGGAGCCCTATCTGGGCTTTTCAGAGCTCATTGGAGGCCCCTGCTGCCCTCCAGTGGTCTCCCCATTCTAGATGATATAGAAGTCTAAAAAAAAAAAAAACCACCAAAAAACTTTCAAGCACAAATTCACTTCTGTAGATATTCTGAGGGGCTGTACAGGTTACGTTTGTTATAATCCATTGTTTCTGTGCTTCTTAGCCCCCAACGCTCACATCTGGATCCTCTTCATCTTCCTCCAAAATCGGCGAGAGTCTGGGAACATAATAAAGAGTTCTCATTTCAATTCCAGTTCTCATTTTCCTGGTCCTCACCTGAATCTTCTTCAGCAAAATCAGAGGGGGTGAATCCTCTTGAGCCATCCACCAGCTCTCCCACAGACCAACCATCTTCATCTACTTGTCCAAAGACATAAATTACCCAGCACTTAGAGGAAGCTCTGGTTCAGGCTGCTCTCTGGTCCCATCACAAGGATCATAGCTGTATTGAGCAATGAATGTTCAAAGTTGTCCCAGTTTGTCCCACAGCCTGCAGGATGATGGATTGTGTGCTTGCTACCAGTTCTTCTGTTTCACTTGCAGTGTCCTCTGAAAGAAGGCAGGACCCAGGACTTGCCTCTGCCCAAGCTGACCCTGAGGAGCTCTGAAACTGATCCTCCAGTTCACTCGCCTGAGCTCCAAACGGTTGTATGGTGTCTCTGTGGTCCCTTTTTATTTCTTCCTGAGCACTTTCAGCCATTTCTTTTGTGTCATCCTGTTTTCAGTCTGCATCTTTCAGTCGTGTTTGAAGAGAGATGATGGTTTGGATAAGACAATTTTTCTCCTTTGTCACTCGCATCAGTTGCCCCACCAGGTCAGCATTTTCAGCTTGAACCTTTTCTGCCCAGCACATCTGCCCACGGAAGTGAGAATTTTCTTCAGCCAGTCTGGCATTTCACCTTCCATCTCCATGAGCTGCCCCTGTAACTCCTCACACCTTTGTCAGAAGGTGCTCACAGAGTGTGAGCTCTTGTTGTCTGCAGCCAGCTGGTACTGAAGCTCCTGCTGTGAGACATCATTCTGCTGGGCCTGTGGCAGCAGAGCTCTGGCAGGCTGTCTCTGTCCTCCAGCCCTGTGCTGAGGAAATGCCTTCATGCATGGCTTCTCAGCAGCACTTTGAGTGGCCAGTGGCACTGGAGCGTTCACCAGGTGCTTGATGGTGTCCTGGAGATGCCTGCATCTTTCTTTTGGCTGCTCAGTGAGGGCAGCTAGCTGAGCATTTCTCTGCTGGAGCCTCTCTGCCTCTGCTTCCGGAGAGCTGCTCTTTCCCAGAGGGTGGCTCTCCATCTCACGGGTATTGCGTTACCTCTCTAGGTCTTCCAGCACATGCTGCAGGTGGACCTTCTGCTCCAGCAGCTGGCTGCAGGTGCTACCAGGAAGCATGAAGTCATGCTCTGCAGGCTCTGGCACCTTCTGCTCAGGGAGGCCAAGGGCCGGCTTCAGACCCCTGCAGGGTGGTGGGCCACCACGTGCCGCAGGCCCTGGCCCACAGCATCCTGCCTCATGGCTGAAGGCATGGGAAGCAGGCTGTCAGCCACCGAGCGCTGCTGCCAACAGGCACCTCCAGTCATGTTCCCTGGGTCTGCGAGGGGCGGCAGCCCCCTGAGCCCATGTCAGCTGCTGCCTCCCTGCACCCCGCAGGATGAAGGGAGGAGTATGGGGTAGATGTTGGAAGATTTGCTTTTGTTTCCCATTATGATGGTCTGATTTGATTGATAGAAACTAATTTCCTTGAGTTGTGTCTGTTTTGCCTGTGATGGTAATTGGTGAGTGCTCTCTCCTTCTCCTTATCTCGACCCACAAGCCTTTTGTCATATTTTCTTTCTCCTGTTCAGTTTAGGAGGGGAGCGATAGCGCAGCTTTGATGGGCACCTGACATCCAGCCAGGGTCAACACAGCACAAAAGAAGCTTGTACATCCTTTAGGAACTTGAAAGCCATCTTCCGTATTTCCTCTGCTGTTTATCTCTGTCAGTCCCCTGAGGTGCTCCAGGGAGGGCACTGTTGCAGATCTGTTCAAGAATCATCTCAGCTGCAGAAGGACATCTGGTACCTTGGCCTGCTGTGTGTATTCCAAAGCCTGCCACTGCTTTTCATCTGCTTAAGCCCTGTTGTAAGTATCCATTTGTGTAGTGCTCTTACAGTGTTCTTACACTATTCTTACAGAAAAGCTATGGAAATTATTCCTTTCTGATGTAGCACATTGATGAATAATGACTTGGGGACATCAGAACAAGAAAACAACAAATAAATGAAACCGGACATTTTGTGCACACTGTGTGTCTCTGAGAAAGGAGTTGCTTATCCACATGGGCTGTAATTACAACTATATAAAAAGAAATTCCTTTTCTGCGTTGTTCTTATCATGGTTTAAACCCAGCCGATAACTCAGAAGCTTGCAGCCTCTCGCTCACTCTCCCCCATCCTTCTCCCCCGGTCCTGGAGGAATAGGTCTCTCTAAAGTCTCGCACTATGTGAAGAAGTTTCGCAGATCACACAGACAAAATACCGCTTCCTTCTTGAAATCTGAAGATCAAAGTCTTCACACTGGACTCTAAGTGTGTTCCCTCAACCCAGTTCTAGATACTGAGGAGAGCCTTCTGTTAAAGGCATGGCTTGCAGATGCAAGGTGTGATATGGAATTACGTGTAGGCAGAGAGTGTATTATTATCTGAGACGTGCTCTGGATGAAAGCTGCATGAGTGCACCCAGCACTGTTGAAAAGCTTCAGTGATCTCTGGCAGATTGTCACTGCCAGAAATTGTCTACTCTCATGGCTAAAGCTACAGCCTTAACATGTAATCAGCAAGGCCAACAAGGAGGAAATAGTGCTTTTAAATATTGAAATGAAACAAAACATAAAAAACCCCACAAAAATAGAGAACTAAAAAAGGTGGAAATTTCAGTAGAAGTTCTGTCACACTGTTCATGGGCACTGGGAGAAGATGAGAAAAGAAACAATGGAATAGGAACATCATGGGGATTCCATAAGCAACAAAAATAACCACATGAGCATTCATTGCACCCCTGACTACTGAGTGATCCTTGCACTCCTGCTGTCCCTCTCAGCCATGCAAAAGGCCAAGCGTATGGCTCAACCATCTGAGTGCTTATGTTCATGATTAACTATGCAGCTGTTCTTGGTGACTTCATTTGCTGCATTGAGGTTTTCTTCTGAGGCATGAGAGCACTTGGAGTGCTGGTTCTCTTGATCATCAAGCTAGCGGACCAGTTGGAGGGCGTGCTGTGGTACCCGTTCAGCCTGCATACACAGATTGTTTTACGCAGGTAAAAAGCATTCAAGGAGCAAGAGCACGTAGGCATAGGTGAGTCTGTCAGTGTAGAGGCTGAGTAGGGCCAGAGCAAGAACCAGGTAGAGAAGCACTTCTGGCGACAGATATTAGCTACAGAATTTGGCCCAGGTCACAAGATTGATGTTATGCACATGCATAAGTGCTTGTACAGTTCAGGCTTTGTTCTTCAGGTTTTTGATGCCAGCCTTTCAAGGGTGCAGTCCATCCTTTGGCAGATGCTATGCCTTTGTATTCGGCTTGTTCTTTTGTCAGTACTGTGTGGGTTTGCTACGTTGTACACAGGATAATGTTAAAAATGCTTGACTGCGAATTTAAACTGCATGATGACAGTCTATAGTGATTTCACCTTTGTAATTGCTGCACAAACAGTGCTAGTTGATTTAGAACTGTATACTAGGTCTACACATTGGTGTTTCCGTTATAGCAGGCATTTCACAGCAACACACAACAGCAATTAACAACGGTGACCACTCGATGTCACTATTGTCATTCAAATTCATACTTGAAAAAGCCTTGATAGCCATGTTTTGCTGTTAGTGTTAATAGGAATGTGACATTTCAGATGAGTAGCACGACACATCCTTTCAAACAGATGTATAAATCTTTATTAAAACACTCTTAGGGATAGATTTTTCTTCTGCATGTTCTTCAAGTACTTGCAAAATTTAAATATAATAAAATGTGATCTGCATTTCTTATTTTTCATAAAATCCCTTTAAAATGTAGACTAGCTAATTTAAGGTGCCATCTGTATTCCAACGCCATGGGTAGAAGCTTTTACAGATCAGAATATTTTTAGTGATTATCTCATACAGAAACACATTTCAAGACAACAGTGTTTTACTTTTCGTAGAGGTGTTTATTTGATACAGCTTTAAGTCTTCATGTACACCTTACAGTGACAGAAAACACATGAATTTTTGGTAGATCAGCTAGACAAAGTTATTATTAGCCTAAGTAACTATTAGCAAAAAATTGCTATTAATAATTGGTTTTGTGCTTAGAAGAGGTGGAAAGTTATTTAAAATAACTGCTTGATATGATTTCTTTTCTAGCATTATCTGATTTGCATTTGTTTATGGAAGAACAGATCAAAATAAGTGCTGGTGGATGCAGCTGTTTCATTTGCATGCTTGGGTTATACTCTACGTTTCTTAACTTCAAGGTAACACAGAGGGCTTAAGGAGGCAAGAAAGAGCTTGAAATCTGCTTCAGTGTACTCATCTAGGTGAAACCATGCACACTTGGGGAACAAATGCCTGAGAGACAGAGTCATTTAGGTATGACTGTCTAAAGCCCTGAAGAAGCATGGGCTCCAAAGGCTGAAGAAATTTCAGACATACATACATTACTTTGAGTCCAGTATTTCTTTTCTGGTATTTCTTTTCTGGTGTCTTCAGAAATATGCATGAAGTCTTGAAGACTAGTCTACTGACAGACAGTTCTCAGCATAGCTTGAGCTCCTGGGAACCTTATTTAACTGTGGAAAAAATGGCTCTGTCCTTCTCTTCCCCTTAGTGCCAATGCTGGTATGAGAAAGCTTGCTCCATGTTTGCCAAAGAAGACATATCCTGAAGTATGTGGGTTTTTTTTGGTGGTTTTTTTTTTTTGTTTTTTTGTTTTTTTTCTTTTCTGCATTTTTCATCTTACTTGATCACTGGCAGAACAGCTTAGAGAGCAGAGGCTTGCAAAACAAGAACAGCCACCAAGGGAAAGGTGCAAAATACTGTGGTGGTCTGATGAAACATATCTCTAAGGACAAGTCTTCCTAATGAGGCTCATGGTAAAAATCTGTGCTCTTCCTCTCCATATGCCTGGAAAAGAAGAATGCTTTAAGTTCTGAAGTCAAATGAGGACCCTCTGAAATTCAGGCAGAAGAGTACAATTGTTAGTGGCTGTGTTCTGTGCCTCTGCCTTCATTAGTCTTTACTATATCCTCCTACAGACGTTGCATAGCTACTGTAGCTGTATGGTGTTTTTTGCATAAGCAGGTATGCAGCTGGTAGGATCTTTTCTGCTCCAAGCCATTTACTCAGGACGAACAAAGCAGGCTGAGGCTTTTGTCCAATGGATATCACATAGGTGGACTGTGATTAGGCAGTCCTGAAAAGCTGAATTATTGTGGCTTTTCTATTATAAAAATAATTTAGAATAGGGTTTGTAGATATCTTCAGGAGGCATCTGCCTCTGCTTCTGAAGGCTCATACATCATGTATGTGACAGATCCAGTCCTGGAGCAGTGATTTCCTGCAATTTGTTTCCAAGAGATGAGCCCCTCCTTTTTCATCCCTCACTCCTCTCCCTCTGGCTGGTGAGTCACAGCTCAGCGCTGATACCCCTTAGGGACAGATCTTGCTTGTGTTTGGAAAGCTGGGCTTCTCTTCCCTAATCATAAGCACATACAGAGGTTTCATTAATCACTGTCCTTCTATGAAAGGAAAAGTCACCATGAATCAGCAAGAACCTTTTAATTCTTATTAATATGCATTTGTCTCAGGATACTTTGTGACAACTCTACTATTAATGCACTTCGCCACCAGAAAAGTGCTAAGTAAGCTTATACTGCAGCACTGTCTTAGTGCTATGCACTAATCCACATCTGTCAGGCAGAAGAACATAACTAAGCCACTGACACAATGCTCAGGCAAGCGACTTTTTACAAGTGAAACATTCATGATGATTTAATATGGAGTTATATTTCTTGCTTTGAAACTCTATCTTTGCATATAAAAATCACAGTTAAATCATGTCATGCTGCTCCAGGCAAACATCAGAAAACCCCGTTGGAAGACGATTTTTAAATGAGATTTCAAATTTTTTCTTTATCCTGCGCGTCAATAAAGCAAGAGAATTCCCCGAATACTACAGCTAAATGACATTGTGAGTTAAATGTTGAATCTACCATTTTGGAAAAACTAAGTCTGACCTATTTTTAAAGGCACTGTTAGTAGAAGTAGATGAAAGTTTACTGGTGTTGATAAAACCCTACAACTTGGGGGCACTGCCCCTACAACATCATTTTATGAGGTACCAGATCTTCCAAGGAGCCAAAAAAAACTTAGGTCATGTAAATCAGTTAGATTCCTTTTTGCTGCAAAGGGAATGTCTCTATTCATAACAGAGATTTTCTTCCAGTGATTTTATAGCATCAAAAATGTTAATGCACTGCCAGTAGGCCCTCAAAAGTACTACTCTATGAAATGGTTCTTTTGGGAATCATGTATTGCCAATCATATTATGAATTCAGGACTATTTTTATGTCATCATGTAAGCAGTTATTGCCATGGCAGCACCTTCTTAAATATTTTTAAAAATTGCAGATTATAAAAGTATTAATAATTTCTTATTATCTCTTCAGCAGTCAAACTGCCTCAGGAGGGTCAATTGAATTTGTACAGAGGCTGAGATGTTAAACACAATGTAACTAGAATCCAGAGAGATAGATTTTTCAGTTCAGAACCTGTAGTCTTCAAGCAGTCAGCTTAATTTTTGTGTTTGCATGCCAAAGAATTTTAAAATAAGATGGATATACACATAGAAAATAATATTTTGGCGAACTATATCGTATAATGCAAAATACCTGGAAGCAGGAAACATTCATGTCATAAAATTAAATAACTGAAAGAGTAGGAAAGACTTTTTCTCCTTTTTTTTTTTTTTTCAGTAACACTAAGAGAGATATTACTGAATGGGAGATAATGGAACTTCTATTCAGTTTCAGTCACCCTGCTGCCTCGAGCAGCAGAGGAAAAGACTGACGTGTTGGGGCACAGCCCTGTGTTGATGCAGCTACAAGGCTGGGCCAATTTAAGTGCTGCCAGGAGACAGGTGCAGCACACTCCCTTTCCTGGCACAGCCACGCTGCAAGCCTACGACTCATGCCTATGCATTAGCGAAGCAGCTGAGTAAGCAGTCAATAACCCTGTGACGAACCTGTCAGAAGAAGAACAGGCATGTTTCTAGCCTGGCAGGATTTGGCTTCTGTGGCAAGTGGCAGGACTGGGAGCTGCTTATCTTGCACTGGGCAAGATTCAGCCCATCAGCTGTCCCCACTGCAGTGGTGCTCCTGTATTTCACTGTGGCTGTCTCACACTGGAGAATTCCTGCTAAGTCAGCAAAGCTGCATAAACCAACACTTTGGATGGAGCCAGAAATTTATACTTCATAGATATCACTACCTTTTAATGATACTGGGGTTAAATGCATTCGACTAGAAAAAATATGTGTTATTGATAGGTATATCTAGCTTTATAGATAATGCATTTTGTTAAAAAAATACTTAATTATTATGGCTTGAAGTTATTAGGCATAAAATTCTCATAAAGAAAAAGATAATGCAAGCAAAGAAACATACAGACACAAGCCTGCATATGCATGCTTTCTCAGAAGATAACGCAATAACTACAGGTAAGTTAAAATTCTTATGGATACCCTTTTAGTCAGGATTGAAATGTATATACTTCCATAAAAAGATCAGAAAGAGAGCTTTTTCTGGGTCACGGAATGACACCATGGCAGGTCACAGACACAGGCGTCTCCTGTCTTGCAAGTGAACCTGATAGCAGTGACCATGCCCCACCAGCAAGAGGGCCCATGGTAGTATCCTGTGCTAACTGGGATTATAGTACTATTTACTGCAGTACTGTGCTTGTGGGAAAACACAAGTTTTCTGGTTTCTTAAAACAGAAACTACTTCATGCTACCAGTTCCAATACTGTTTTGACTTTTGTTGCTTCTCAGGAAACACTGCCTTCTACATCAATTTTTAATACTATTTATCTTCTGTACCTAGAATAAATTGGGACAATACATACTCTCTCAGTCTGTTTGAGAAAATACTTTGACTTCTTTATCACAAATATCTTTCCATTGGGCTTTATAGTTTATGTTTTGCACAATAACTGCCATCTTTATGTTTTAGTAACAGTCCTGTGGACCTTCTCCTTAACTCTTCAAGTATTAGAATTCATTACAAAGTTTTAGTACTGCACAGTAAATTATTCTGATTTATATTTGGTTAACTGAGCTGCATATGTTACATTTCAGCTGCATTTTCTAATTGTTGTTCTGAACCATAGATACCTAGGAGAGCTGATCACATATACTTTCGTAATTCACTGTCCCTTTCAAAGTGTTTGCACTTTAGTTTAAGTGCAATATTTTTTTCTTTATTATTTTGTAAATGTGTTTTTCTTATTTATATATATAATATGAAAGTTCAGTTCAAATGTCTTGTATCCAAATCCACTTTTCCAGCTGAAGGTGTTTTTTGGTCAGAGGTATCAAAGGATCAATAAAATTGCAACTTCAGTTAGCAAAAAGATAATGAATATACCCCTCTCACTTCCTCTGTCTGTCCTGGAAAAATGGTGGCTTTCTTTATGGCAGTATATTTAAACAAAGTATAAACCCTAAGGCACATTCTGAAGGAGGGAAAGGATTACTTATTAATATGGTTTGGTTTTTTTCCATGTTTTTCTGGTGTCCCAAAAGAAAACTTGGTCATATTGTTCTGCATGCATGCAGATATAGGAAAAAAGGATATGTGCTTTAAAAAGTACAACTCCTGTAGCAGCTGATTTACAGATTACATCGTCTTTGTGCACTTTTTGCACAAATATTTTCCATAGTTGATTCCAGAGGAAAATGCAACCTAAGCTATAATGCCTTCTAATTAAATCAAACAAAAAATTCAACATACAAACAACAAAAAACCAAACCAACAAAGTAAAAAAGAAATGTGTCTTAGCCATAACCTCAGTTTAGGTACACATATATGACTTCAGCAGTAAAGCTAAAATAAAAGCAACAGTTAATCTAAGGTATTATTAAAAATTAAATAAAAATAAACTGTTAGAGTTTGAACACACTGAGGCCTTTTGCTTTGCCATCGTATACTATTCCACAATTCATCACACCAGAGAAAATGCAGTATGTAATCAGAGCAGAGGCGTAAGGAATGGAGGCCATGCCAAGCTGTCTCTGAAAATGATGTAATTTCTGCCTGACTGGTAGTCATGCTGTGAAGCTTAATTAAAGTATATGAAGCACATCAAGATCTTTGAATAAAAGGCATAGTGCTATGAACTTGGAAATTTGTTATTTCCAGCACTAAAAAGTGAAGACGGAAATACAAATGCTTTTGTCTTGACATGCCACTTTTGGTTTTGTTAACATTAATTCTGTATGTGGATTTATTCACAAGGACATACAAAGGGCTTATGATTTTTTGGTTTTAGTACTGTTTATGTGGTAGAGAGTATTTGTAGTGATATGGAAGGTATTATTGGTCTTAAATGTCACAGTAACCTTCTCTTTGAGTTTAAAACGTATTTAGTCCATAGTTTGTTTCATATTCTGTTTTCTTATCCTCTTCAAAGTGTGTCATTGGGACAGATAATTGGTATCATTATTCAGCAAAAGTTCATATTAGGCTACAGCAAGTTCCCAGATATAATTTTTCATCTTATTTTCACTATTCCCATTTTCTTTTCTGGATATGTTTTCAAACATATTTTCAAACACTTGTGCAGCAAGAAAGGCACGCAACCATGACTGAAGCTGTGGTTGTTTCTGTCTTTATAAACAAATCATACAACACGGAGTGTAAGTAGGTAGTCCCATGTATGTTAGTCTGGCTATGCAAACTCTTAGCATAACAAAAAGTTTGAAGTGTTCAAGAATTAATTAGATGAGCATTAATTTTACATGACTCTTTCCCTATGCAAACATGTAAATGCTTAGCCTTGGACATCACACTGTTTGGTTAAGTCTATGTTTCATTATTGTTTCTGAGGACAAAAAAACCTTGTGATTTTAATCTTTAAGTATTAACAATTTGTATCTCACAGTAGCTGACTGCTTAAGGCAATCTGAACAGGGTTGAAACCACTACAATTTGGTGTTATGTGTATTTCTTAAGTAATTATACATAATTCTATATAGAAGGTAAATCAGTGGTGAAGATGATAACCTCTCTGAATACACTAGCTTGACAGAAACAAAATTTATAAAATTCCGTAAAATGAGATTGAATTTTCAGTAGCCTCTTGACCTACTTGAAGGCTCCTTGAAAATATGAAGCAACAAATGGAAAATATTTATAATGCAAGTGAGAGAAAGTCTGAATTTCCAATTCTTAATCTTGTTCCATCAGACACATATATGAATTTTTAGCTTTGTAACTATATATAAAGCTACTCAGATACATAACTTCAGCATTAAGATGGAAAGTTCCTGTTCTCAGAATGCTTCATGAGTGTTCTCTAAAGTCAACTGGGGTCTTCAATGCTGCCAACTTTTATTTAAGGGATGGAAGTTTCACTCTCAGTTTAATCCCATTGTTAAGTGTTCTGAAGTCAGACGTGACCTTGAGAAGTGGGAAAGGTAATTTCTACCTTTTCCTTAGTATCTCAGATATTCTTATGTTCTTGTACTGGTTTCACACTGGTAATCTTTTTCATAATTGTGTTGATGTAGCCTTTTCAGTTTTGCTGTGTGTTCGCTTTGTTCCATACAAAGTCAGTGCACACAGCATGTTCGGTCCAGTGTGGCTCAAAGCAGATCACTGACAGAGGTGCTTTAGGTTAGGCTGAATAAATAATACTCTTAATTACAAATCTGTTTCCTCTCTAGACCTTTCTCTGTTTGCAGATGTCACCCTCAGAAGTTCTCTCACACAGTCTCAGTGTGGGTTTCCTAGAGTAATACAAATCAGAAGCCCAGCTAACTGCACTCATATATCTCAGCCGAGAGTGGGGCCTTTCATCTTTATTTTCATGCTCTTTTCTTTCTCTTTCCTGTAGAATCAATAAATGAACTTGGATAAATTTCTGCTTTGCTTAGCCAGTGTCATTTCTGCAAACCATTAAGACTACTCAAGGTGTAAATCAAAGTCTGAATGACCACATATAAAACAGCGTCCAAAGATCTTAAAAACCTTCCACAGTCCTGAAGACAGTATTTGCATTTACTTATATGACAAGAAACAAATAGACCAGAATGGGATAGTATACACTGAAGTTGCACAAAAAACATTGGACAGAGTCCATCAGTGACAACTCTGGTGCTTCCCATCAAGCCTTTAAGGGAATCTTTTCATCTGTTATTTTGTGCTGTGCCTTAATTGAGCATCTTCCCTAGAGCTTTCCTTGTTTCAGTTTTTTTGTCTTACTCTTTCAAAATTCCTTGGGTTCAGTGATACCATTAGTTCTGTATTAGTTTTCATTTTCTTATATTGTTGTATTTTATTCCCAGTATTTGTCTTCTTGTATTATTTGCCATTTCCAGCATCTGCCTTGTTTTACTATCTTTCTCTTCTTAGGAAGTTTACATTTCCAGTATTTACGATTTCCTTTCAATTTAATTTCAGTATTTGTGATACGCCTTTTCTTCTTCCCATAACTCATAACTCGTTTGCTCCCAGCGCTTCTCCAAATAAGTTACAGGATAGATTCATGGCTAATGTGGAAGGTTGAAAAGTCCAAAGAGATGACCCATTATTATTAGCATACATCTTCTTGATTTTAAATGAAAAGCAGAGGGGAACAGAATAATTTAATGCATTAGAAAATGCAGCTTTCTGACTTTAAGTAGCATTAAATTGTCATTGGACAATTTTTCCCAAAACATTTCTCAGTCATTTCAGAAAGACCTAGTAATTATTTGATATCTGAATATATTCACTACTCATTTTCGAAATACTCAATGCCAGTATTCTGCTTTATTAAGAAAAGGACACATTTTAAAATACTTTATCATTCTATGATTCTATGATTATATTTATTTTTGACCTTATGAAGTTGAACCTTGCCAAGTGCAAGGTCCTACACCTGGGTCAGAGCAATCCCAGGCACAACTACAGGTTGGGCAGAGAAGAGATTCAGAGCAGCCCTGCAGAGAAGGACTTGGGGGTGTTGGTTGATGAGAAAATGAACATGATCTAGCTGCAGTGTGAGCTCGCAGCCCAGAAAGCCAACCGTATCCTGGGCTGCATCAAAAGGAGCATGACCAGCAGGTCGAAGGAGGTGATCCTGCCCCTCTGCTGTCATGAGACCTCACTTGGAGTATTGTGTGTAGTTCTGCTGTCCTCAGCATACAAAGGACATGGAACTGTTGGAACAAGTCCAGAGGAGGGCCACGAGGATGATCAGAGGACTGGAGTACCTCCTGTATGAAGAGAGGCTGAGAAAGTTGGGGCTGTTCAGCCTGGAGAAGAGAAGGCTGCGTGGGGACCTCATAGCAGCCTTCCAGTATCTGAAGGGGGGCTATAGGGATGCTGGGGATGGACTCTTCGTTAGGGACTGTAGTGATAGAACAAGGGGTAAAGGGTCAAATCTTAAAGAGGGGAAGTTTAGATTGTATATAAGGAAGAAGTTCTTTCCTGTTAGGGTGGTGAGGCACTGGAATGGGTTGCCCAGTGAAGTTGTGAATGCTCCATCCCTGGAAGTGTTCAAGTCCAGGTTGGACAGAGCCTTGGGTGGCATGTTTTAGTGTGAGGTGTCCCTGCCCATGGCAGGGGGCTGGAACTAGATGATCTTAAGGTCCTTTCCAACCCAAGCTATTCTATGATTCTGTGTGTATTGCCAAATAGAATGCAATTAAAGTATACAAGATTATTTGCTTGAGAAAGAAAATGAGGGGGGTCCTTATGTTTAAATAACTTGTGAGCATATCACTATACTTCGTGTTCCTTCAAAGGCATTTTTTGTGATGCTTCATAAATGTAATATAACTTATATGATGCTTCTAATGATTTTACAGTTAAACTCCATAAGAACAAAACATGGAAGGAGAGAATTTAAAATGAAAAATACCTATCTGGGTATCTTATAAAAATCTTTAGCTCCTATATGTTGTTCTTTTAAGTGCCCACTATATATTTGAAAAATAGAGGCAGAACAAAGACTTTATTAGCAAAGAGCAGCAAGATATAGAAATCCCAGTACTGCTAAGGATGCAGCCTTCTGCAGGGGATGGGCAGTAATTAACTTTGCAGCACACAAAGAAAACAGGCGATGGGGTTTGGATGCTCAAGGGTGATCTGTATTTCATTTTCCTAGCTTACCACTGTGCTACTTTCACTGTATTTGTATTTCAATGCCTTGGGGAGAGAGATGTCTGGCAGCTCTAGGCATTAGCCTACTGCTACCTCTGCCAGCACTGCTGCTTCCATAGAGCCCTCTTCATTTTTGAATTCTTCCTGCCAGTGCAGTCTTTTCATTTCCTTTCATTCACTCTGGAATAGAAAGTGAGCAACAATCAGTTGCCTGAGTATCAGGTGATCTAGTTTCTTTGCCTTTTAAACCACTGTCAAGCTTGCACTTTCTCCACTTCAACCATTTATTCTTACATCAAGAAACAAGAGCAAGCCTGTGGTCCTTGGCAGGATAAATGTCTAAACTCTGTAATGTCTGTGGGACTTCTTTTTTCTGCTGTCGCACTTAGAAGTAAAATTTCAAGCTGCTAGGCCCTGTACCCAGTGTAATTTTGACGTTTATCATTTCATACTTGGAAAAATTTCTGAATACCAGTAGATGTCACTGCAGTCAAAAGAAAGTTCCTAGGGGATTTTCAATATAAATAAAATTTCTTTCCTAATAGAATACGAATTATAAACCATTGTTATTTCTAGTACTACTCCCAAATTTTTTTATTTGGCAGATCAAAATGCTGAGCAGATAAAATATGCCTCAGTAAGGAATTCAGGATATAGGTCCAGGTTATTAACTTATTCTAAAAGTCAAGTGATTAGAAATTTCTCACCAAAATGTATTTTTATTGGAAAAAAAAAGATTCATTGAAATATTTTATTGAAGTGTGATGCCCTCATGAAAAGTTGTTATTAAAAAAACAACCTTAATTTCTCCAGTGTACAGTAGAGTATGACATTAGGAAAGGAGATTCAAGGCCAAAATACTTCAAATGCTCTTTAAATACAGAGGGATGCTCTTTAAACAAAGGGGACTGGAGAATCTGGGTAATTCTCCTTTTCTTTATAGATAGTACTTAAACCCATCTCATGGAACAGGAGAAAAGGAAAAACCTCAGCACAGATGAGATGAAAGAGCATCTTTCCCTTCAAATCTGATTGTGATACCTTTGGAAGGAAGAATACTTTATGGAAAAGGGCAATATCAAAGTTAAGGCTGAGGGTTATATGTTTAAGTTCTTTCTACATTTCTGTAAATGGCTTTTTATTTAATAAAGAGAACTTATTACCTCTATACTACATTTTTCATATCTTTGAGATGGGGATAATGCATATCTCGAAGTATCTTTGAAAATGAATTTCTTAATTTTTTTAAAGGAATGTGAGATCTCAAAGGATTGTGTGAGTGCAAAACATTACTGATTTTCCCACTTCTGTGCTACTCTCGTGTTAAGCAAGAACTTAGTGAAAAAAGCTTTTCCATGTCCCCTTGTGATTTTTTTGTGCAGGTTTGATGTTTTGTGGATATTATATTTCAAAATGACATTAGAACATTTCAAAGTTGCTGGTAAAAAAAAAGCAGACATACCTATTCCATGTTGTGTAATATCTCAGGAGCTGTCACACTAGTAATCTAGATCTCTGTTACAGGCTCTGTTCTGTCTGAACATGCCAAAGGATTTTAACTTCTCTCTTTTTCTGTCTGCATTTCACTCAATGTATTTTCCTTTCTGTAGACTGTTACTGGAACATGCATTTGAGACCTGGAATAGTAGACTTTAATCAAATGCCTGAAGCATATTACTGAGTAAATAAATCTGTTTCTTTCAGTCATTTGTATTGGAGATACTCCACTTCACATGGATTCACATTATCTGTTTGAAAAGAGCATAAAGGAATATGACTTAATAGTCCAGAAAGCAGAAAACCTGCTGGTTATGCAGGAGTGTGAGGTTCAGATCCATGGACTGAAATAAGCAAAGCAAGAACATCATGGTCGGTCTCTTTCTCCCATATGCCTGCCTGGAACTCTTTTAAGGTCAGCGAGCATCTGCCTTGCGTCTGAATTTGACCAGATAAACCCTGTCCTTTAAAAGTAGTGTGAGTGCTTCTCAGTAATACTTTTCTGTTTGGACACATCAACAATTTCTGACAAACTATTTAATCATGAAATTGTCTGCCAGTTTTACTTCAAACAAACTTACTCTGCAATAAAACACCTAAATGGTAGAATATGGAGGGAGTGACTTGCTCACCAAAAAGAACATTTGTTTAACTAATTCTCTATGTTGCCCAACATCATCTAGGTTAAAAGTCCCTGGTATGTGGGCTGGGGGTCATCATGGAATCATATTAAACACTAAAATCTGAAGAAATCATTTTTGCCTGACCGTGTATTTTCTTGAGCAGCAGGCATTTTACTCCAGGGACCTGCTTTTCAGTTAGAGGATATGAGCCATGCCCGCTGCAGCCGAGAAATTGCTGAGTGAAAAGGCATATGTTCCATGGACAGAGATGTGACTTTTTCTGGCAGGTACTTTGTTACATGCTTCACAACGTAATGATATAAGAATATGGGCACAAAGGGAAGAAAATCATTAGGCAGACCAAGAAAAAGCATGGAGTTTGTGAATTTCTCTGTGAGTTTCACATACGTGAATATTTGACTCTTTGTTAAATGTTAATAGTATTTGTACTGGTTATGAAATCAAACTGTTGCCAGACTTGGGTTAATAGAGGAAAAAGGGCAATACAAAATACACCTAGTCATGACAAAAGTGAAAAAAGATGTTACTGCAGTGAGCAGTAGATGTAATAACTGATACTGTGCTTAAGGTAGACTTGGCTGCAGCAGCTGCCAAGGTGCTGGTGTTGGAAGGTGTTGGAAAAGTGCTGCAACTACAGTTTCTGTAGTTGGCTCTGTACCATCTTGTGTCTTCTCAGCAGAAGGAATCTTTGCTCCTGCCAATCCAAAATAGCTCCTGTATTGGTTCTGAGACAAAACAGCACTACTGAATAACAATTAAATTCACTTAAAAAGCCAACTCAAAGCAGCCGAGTGAGCAGTTTACTGAGACTATTCCAGAAATGCTTGAAGTCACTAGAAAGACTTTCATGAGCTCAGCAGGTGCTGAATCAGGCGTTTAGCAGAAAGAAAGATATGACTGTTTTATGGGCTTCAAGAAAACCACAGCCAAAGAAATGTAAGAGCTATTGTGCTATAATACCTTAGTGATGGTATCTTACTTTGCAATCAAAGGAGGTTTGGAGTGAAGTCTTGCAGATGTGAATGCCTTAAAAGTACCACTGGGTAGACACTGTAGACATAAGGTAGACACATCTATGGACCTTATTGTTCTAGTCTGGATCAGGAGCAAGTTTGTGAATTCCCTTGCAGTCCTCAGAGTTCACACTCTGAATTAGTCTTGAAGGGATTTCTTTTTTTATGAAACTGGTAGAAATGCTGCAGGCAGATACCTGCACTCTAACTGCTAACAGGTGTTGACTGAGTAAGATCAGACTAGATCTAGTTTTCAGTAAAACCTTTAAATTGAATGTGGACATCACATCCTTTTCAGCAGCTCTTCTATCTCCTAGATTCTCCTTTTTGAAACACACTACTGGCTGAGGTTAGACATTTGTCTCCAAGAAATGTGACCTGAACACATGTGCATGCATCAAGGTCTGTGAGAAGCCAGTCTTCATGACAATCTATCTCTTTTGTATTTATGTGTCTGGTCCTTATTAGTGGCATGTGCAAGCAAACATTCCTTATCATGTCTTATTTTTCTATTATTGCTTATTCATGCTGTTATAAATGTAAACCCTTTACAATTCTGTATAATGAACAGAGGCAGATGCCGCTGCAACCTAGAAGATGGTGTTTTCTGACATGTCGTTTCCATGCATTGCATGAGTATTTCTTGCCACTTCCCTCATTGTCTGGTAAGTACAGCTTATGCAGCTGTGAGATTCATTCATTAAGAACAATTTTAATGACTAACACCTACTAGCTTCAGTGATTCATCATCAGTTGTCTTCCGTAAATCTGCCTTCCAGAAATTAACCTTTTGTTTCCTAGGCTGATTCATGCAACTATGGTCTGGCAAAGCAGTAAGGCCAGGAATATAGGTCTCAGGAAAATGGTACCCTGAAATAAAAATTCAAGTAGAGGACAACTGTGGCACTTGAGAAAATAAAATTTGTGAAATGATGATACCTGTGTATCATGTGCTACTCAGTGTTCTGACAAATTGAATAAGAAATTACCATTTTTTTAAATCATGATTGATATTGATCTTTTATTAATGGACGAAAGGAATTTGACACATATGATGGCTAACATGGCTATAAAGATATTTAACTTCTAGCAGTTAATTCAAGGGTACAACAATGCCTGTAGTATGGGGAGCAAACAAGAGGAATTAGATATGTGTGCACGTCTATGGGGGTATGCTATAATAGGTATCACAGAAAAATGGTGGGACGGCTCCTATGACTGGAGTGTTGGAATGAAAGGTTACAGGCTCTTTAGAAAAGACAAGCCCAGCAGGCAGGGAGCGGGAGTTGCTGTTTATGTCAGTGATAGGCTGGAGAGTATGGAACTCTGTCTGGGGACAAGTGAGCAGTCAACAGAGAGTTTGTTGGTCAGGGTTAAAGAGAGAACAGTGATGGGAGACATTACTGTGGGGATCTGTTACAGACCACCTGATCAAGAGGACTCTGCGGTTGAAGCACTCTACAGACAGATAGGAAAAGCCTCACGCTCACAGGCCCTTGTCCTCATGGGGGACTTCAACCACCCTGACCTCTGTTGGAGTGACGGTACAGCCTGGCACAAGCAATCTGGGAGGTTCCTCAATTGTGTGGAAGACAACTTCCTTCTGCAAGTAATAGAAGAGCCGACAAGGAGAGGTACCATGCTTGACCTCGTGCTCACCAACAGGGAAGGGCTTGTTGGAAATGTGATGCTCCAGGGCAGACTTGGATGCAGTGATCATGAGATGGTTGAATTTGAGATCCTCAGGACAGTGAGAAGAGCGTGCAGCAAGCTCACTGCCCTGGACTTCGGGAGAGCAGACTTTGGCCTCTTCAGGACCCTGCTTAGTAAGGTTCCATGGGATATAGCCCTGGAGGGCAGAGGGGCCCAAGACTGTTGGTTGATATTCAAGGATCACCTTCTACAAGCTCAGGAGTGTTGCATCCCGACTAGAAGGAAGTGCAGCAGGAAGGCCAGAAGACCTCCTTGGATGGATAAAGAGCTTCTGAAGAAACTTCAAAGGAAAAAAGAGGCTTATAAAAAGTGGAAGCAAGGACCGGCAGCCTGGTGAGAATACAGGGATGTTGTCCGGGAAGCTAGGGACCAGGTTAGGAAAGCTAAAGGCCCATTTAGAATTAAACTTGGCTAGGAATGTGAAAGATAACAAGAAGGGATTCTATAGGTAAATTGCAAATAAAAGACAGATTAGGGACAGCGTAGGCCCCCTCCAGAAGCTATCAGGAGAACTGGCTGCCCTGGATTTGGAGAAGGCTGAGGTTCTTAATGACTTCTTTGCCTCGGTCTTCACTGCTAAATGCTCTGGCCACACCACCCAAGTCTTGGAAGGCAGACACAGGGACGGTGAGAATGAAGACCTTGGGCCCACTGTAGGAGAGGATCTGGTTCAAGACCATCTCAAGAACCTGAATGTGCACAAGTCCATGGGACCTGATGAAATCCATCTGCGGGTCCTGAAGGAGCTGGCGAATGAAGTTGCTAAGCCACTGGCCATCATATTTGAAAAATCATGGCAGTCAGGTGAAGTTCCCAACAACTGGAAAAAGGGAAATATAACCCCCATTTTCAAGAAGGGGAAAATGGAAGACCCAGGGAACTACAGACCAGTCAGTCTCACCTCTGTGCCTGGCAAAATCTTGGAGCAGATTCTCCTGGAAGGCATGCTAAGGCACATGAAAAACAACAAGGTGCTTGGTGACAGCCAGCATGGCTTCACTAAGGGGGAATCCTGCTTGAACAATTTGGTGGCCTTCTATGTTGGGGCTATGAAACTGATGGACAGGGGTAGAGCAGTTGATGTCATCTACCTGGACTTGTGCAAAGTGTTTGACACTGTCCCACACGACATCCTTCTCTATAAATTGGAAAGACATCAATTTGATGGATGGACCACTCGGTGGATAAAGAACTGGCTGGATGGCCGAACGCAAAGAGTTGTGGTCAATGGCTCAATGTCCGTCTGGAGACCAGTAACGAGTAGTGTCCCTCAGGGATTGGTGTTGGGAGAGGTCTTGTTCAACATCTTTATCGCTGACATGGACAGTGGGATTGAGTGTGCCCTCAGCAAGTTTGCCGATGACACCAAGCTGTGTGATATGATGGAGGGAAGGGATGCCATCCAGAGGGACCTTGACACGCTTGTGAGGTGGGCTGATGCCAACCTCATGAAGTTCAACCATGCCAAGTGCAAGGTCCTACACCTGGGTCGGAGCAATCCCAGGCACAGCTACAGGTTGGGCAGAGAAGAGATTCAGAGCAGCCCTGCAGAGAAGGACTTGGGCGTGCTGGTCGATGAGAAAATGAAGATGAGCTGGCTGCAATGTGCGCTCGCAGCCCAGAAAGCCAACCGTATCATGGGCTGAATCAAAAGGAGCATGACCAGCAGGTCGAAGGAGGTGATCCTGCCCCTCTGCCGTCATGAGACCTCACTTGGAGTATTGTGTGTAGTTCTGCTGTCCTCAGCATACAAAGGACATGGAACTGTTGGAACAAGTCCAGAGGAGGGCCACGAGGATGATCAGGGAACTGGAGCACTTCCCGTATGAAGACAGGCTGAGAAAGTTGGGGCTGTTCAGCCTGGAGAAGAGAAGGCTCCATGGAGACCTCATAGCAGCCTTCCAGCATCTGAAGGGGGGCTATAGAGATGCTGGGCATGGACTCTTCATTAGGGACTGTAGTGATAGGACTAGGGATAATGGGTTCAAACTTAAAGAGGGGAAGTTTAGATTGGATATAAAGAAGAAATTCTTTCCTGTTAGGGTGGTGAGGCACTGGAATCGGTTGCCCATGGAGGTTGTGAATGCTCCATCTCTGACGGTGCTCAAGGCCAGGTTGGACAGAGCCTTGGGTGACATGGTTTAGGGTGAGGTGTCCCTGTCCATGGCAGGGGGGTTGGAACTAGATGATCTTAAGGTCCTTTCCAACCCAAGTGATTCTATGGTTCTTTGTATTTGAAAGACTTTCTTTGCATTTAGCCCCCTTTTTTGATTTATACTCTGATGTCAGAACCTGAGTTATGGTTTTGTTTTTTGTTTTTTTTTTTAATTTGACCTAGTTTTCAAATTCAAGATGTAAAACTCTATAACTTCACCAAAATGTAGGGAAGTCAGTGTCTTTTGACTGACTCTAGCTGTTATGAAAGAACAGTATGAGCCACACTGTGGCCCTTCCTGTATTTTTAGTAGTTATCCTTTTGAATGGTCCCACTGTAGTAGGATATTAATTATCAGGTAAGCATGACTTTGGGGTTCACAGACTGAACCTCCTTGGGAAATGAAAGAGAAGAAAGCAAAAGCAAGTTATGCAAAACGAGAATGTACTAGCTGATTGTGCAGGTCAGGAACAAAGATCCTGCCTATGATCTGATTCCCACTTTCCCAGATGTGAGAAAGGAGGATTTTCTCTAGAAACTCAAGTTTATTTCTATCTCCAGCCTGTGTTTTTTTAGGTCCCTTTCTTGTTTCTGTATTCTCAAAAGGATAAGAACTCTTCTGTTGACCTCTTTTCACCAGAACACGGTGCAAAGCAGCACCTGAGAGCAGTGCTTTGGTGGACTGAATGCACAAAAAGGCTAATTACATTGGTTCTTGAATGAGGTAAGGTTTTTGGGATGTTTTACATTCTTAAGAGATACAAAGCTGTATTTTTCTGGAGACAATATATAGTAATGAAAGCTCTAGTTAGAGCTGGAAACAATTTTAAAGACAAAGTCTTTAATCATGTCTTTTAAAACTGATGCAACTGTCATGAAGAAAGTAGCAGAAGGTGTCACCAGTTTCCTTGAAGAGGAAAACAAAAAGCTTATAAATATGCAATGAATCCATAACAAAATGAGATGTTAGCTTTGTTAACAGAAATGTTAGCAGTCTTTTGCTACAACAAATTTAAAAAGGACTTCTGAAATAAAGTATGTCATCCTTCCACCCATATCACTGTTTGATCTGATTGTGACTTTAGAGGAGGTCACTTGCCTGGGGTTGAATCATTTTAAAAGAGTGCTTGGATATCAGATGCCTGTGTGCTAAACTGAAATTGCTTCAGCAGGCCTGAGTTACTTTCTGTACCTGATGTCCTACTCCTGGGAACTGTGAGCAAGAACAGACGGTGACTCAACAGCCTTTTCAAGATACCGTTCACAGTAATATGAGAAAACAGCAATAAAATAATCTGTACTCTATGCGCTGTAATCCTCCTACATACAGTTCAGCACTGTCCATAGCCAAACACAGATGTCTTTAGAGTTCCTTTGCCTGCCTCTCTGAATCGGGGGAAGTTGCAATAGTTTTATGACTGAACTTTAGTCCTGAGCTCATCCAGCAACATACCTGCTGACATGCAAAAGTTGTATCCAGATTTGGCATGTCAGTGACCACAAAGGCCAGACATATGGATTCAGTCAGGGCGTCTATCTCAGCTTGGCAGCAGAAAATAAGCAACTGAGGTCCGTGAGACCACAGTGAGCACTTCTAGCCAATTTCAGGGCAAGGTCAAAGAGAACTTTCGACTGCCTCTGAAGGTGGCTTAAAACACAGCAGAGCAGACAGAAACATCTGTACTTATGTGAACTTATTTCGGCTCCAGCAGCCTCTATTCCCAGTAACAGGGCAATAAACTAAAATATTAGAAGTGATAAGTAGTGTAATTCCTGCTTCCTTTAATATATTCCTACATTCTGAGATTGTAGCTAGCCTGTTGATTTTGGCCTTTCTCACACAGAGTCATCTACCAAGTCTCAGGTGGCAGCTGTGACTAATGACTGAGATACAGGAAAGAATAGCTACAGCTCTCTGCACTAGGATCCTGACCTGCTTCCTTGTGTCCAGGTGAGGAGTATGATGGATCAGTGTCATGGCTTACATGTTGACTCACTTTCCCTGGCAAACCCGCGCTTACCCTATACAGGGGCATGTCCCATAGGATGCTCTGAATCAGCATTGCATTCTTGTGACAACTCAGATCATCTTTCAGTCTCCTCATGAAGCAGCTGCTGTCTCAGGAGGTAGATTTGTCTTTCTTCCCCCCAAAATCTCTCCTGAGGAAACCTTTGAACCCCACAACCAACATCTTGAGACCTTAGTTTTAATTTTCCTGGGAAAAGGTAGTTAGGCATACATTTTCACATTAATCTCCCAGGTACTAAGTATGTTGAAGTGTTTTTTTATAGGTATATTGTATCTCTAAATGTTTTATTTCTTGTTTTTTACTTCTACCTCTCCATTTATACTTGTCTCCTTATAATGACATAGGAGCCTCTGGTAAAACAACTGGATACTCAGATGGTGCATACAGTGCTTACAACTTAATATAGTATAGGTTATATTCTCTGTGCACACTGGTATTTTATGCTTACAGTTGTGTGTTTACTTTCAAATATGCAACTGTGGCCACACAACTTCCTGAGAATTTTTCAAGTACATCTAATATGTATGTGACTTTTATTAAAAAAGAAATAAGCAATTAAAAAAAACCCTTCACGTTGAAGTATTTCCTGAAAAGTGTCAGTCCACAGAAGACACTGAACATCAAAAATAAAATAACATTTATTCTGAAGTGTTATGGAAAAAGATATCCAGAACCTATGTAATCAGTATAAAAATATTTACTGCTAGAACTCACAGAAAATTCAGGGTGGCATAATGGAAGTTCTCCCAGAATTCAGTATTGATTATTATGCTGATATGGACATAAAAATAGGAGCATGTGGCTGGAAGAGACTGTCTAGGTCATGGTTTGTAGACACTCTGGTTCATCTATGTCAGAACACCCAGAACTGCTGGTAACTGAGGAAAAATCACTAATTCAAAAGGCTGCAGATACTCCTCCTGTACCTTATACCCTAGATTGCAGAGCATCACCATCACCTTGTACTGAATTTATAGTTTTAGAGAGGCTAAGCATGATGCTTCTGCCATGGGAAGCATAAGGTGAGAAACTGAGAACTTCTCCAGTCTGTGTACTAGCATAGTATATGTTAAACAAAACTTGCTTTAAGACTGACTACTTTCCTCTCTGTACAGAAGGGCAAGAGAGAAAATACCCTCTGTTGATCAATCTCTTCTTTAGCCCTTAGCACCAGACTGAAACAATATAGTGCACTATGACTCTCAAATGTATCTTGTGAACTTTCTCTCTGCAGCTACAGTGAGCATTTTTGGCTTCAAAGCTGAAAGCAAAACCTGCCTTCCCTAGAAACTAGAGCATTCACCTGGGAAATCCTCTCGGGCCTCCAAATGTGACAAGTAAAAAGCCTTGAGAACACAGCATAAATGCAATGCAAACTCATAAACATCCAGGTACTTAGGATATGTCTCTGCCTACATAACACAGCAAATCTCATGCTCACAGGCTGATTCAGAAGCTTAAACATAGTTGCCTAATTCCATTTGAGATGCTGTAACTTAGATGAAAAATCTGCACAGGCCTGGCAAATGTAATCATAGAATCACAAAATGGTTTGGATTGGAAAGGACCTAAAGGTCGTCCAGTTCCAACCCCCCTGCCATGGGCAGGGACACCTCACTACCCAGACCTTGTAGAACTTCTCTAGACTAGCAGTTGAAATCCAGAAGAAGTGTCCAAGAACACGGCACTAGTTGCCTCTGTCTGGGAGGCTGAAGTGAGCCACTAACTTCATAGCCCCAGACATTTTCTTCCTCTGTTATACAGCTCTTTCCAAACATGCATCTTAAAACAGATTTAGCTTCACTGTCTCCCATAGCCTATGTGTGCTTTAAATGTTGCTTTTCTAGATACTAGGAATTTCCGGAATAGATTTATTCATGACCAATTTACAGTAATTTGACTTTTACTTAGTGCCTGTATTTAGCTTGAAACATTCTTTCTGTCCTTGTTATTCATCCAAAGACATATTTCTAGAGCCCTCATATGCTCTTCCATCTCTTGCTTTGTTTGGCTAAACAACACAAAGTCTGCAAGGTCTCATTGTAAGGCTTTCTCTTTACCTAATCAGTGTTATAGATTGTTTCTGTTTATCTTCCAGTTCAGTTTTATCCATCTTATCATAGATGACCAGCCCAGTTCATGATATTCGAACCAATACCTTTACCAATATCTTGTTCCAATGGCACTTCTGCAATTCCCCATCCCATATTAGTGTCATGTTGTGGTCATTTTAGCATAAAATGTCGCTCAATTCTGGAAATGTTTTACAAGTATTAGTCACTTAAAAATGGTAAATCTCAGGGATAAAACATTTAACTTGTAATTTCCATAGAGGTGGAAAGGTCAATGCAGGGTTTTTTATGCAAGCAGGAAGTTTTACATGGACTGTTTCTTTTGGGTTTCTTTTTCTTTTGTTCACTTCCCCATTTCCTCACATGCTGCCAAAGCGATTTTCTGTCAGCACTTTGCCACATCACTGTAACCAGCCTTGTAGTTCTACAGGTTCTCTGTAATTGAGGACATTTTTAACCACTTTCTTCTGTTAGTAAGAAAGAAAGATTTATCTTCACCATGTATATTTTTTCCCTTATTCAAAGTCATCATAATTTGATGGTAAATGTCCCATGTAGGTCAATTGCCTAAAGACACTAGTGTCAAGGTCTAAGACCATTATCAAGCTACAAGTGAACTCCAGAGTGAAAGACTTGTCACAGTATTGCATAAACCTGTGTGACTTTAAGTGATGCATTCATGCATGATATGTGATTTTTGTTACAGTGTGACAGAGATCCTTCTTTGTAAAATGTAATCAAGACACATCACTTATGAAAACACAATGCTTCACCAGGGACTTTCAGGAAATAAAGTTTATCTTTATAAAGCAGAGATGGCAATACTTAAAGGATATTATAACTGAAAATTTAAATTCAGTTAAGATGACTGGCTAGGACAAGAATATGTACAAATTCTTTCCTATCATTTAAATGCTTAGGAAATCACAACCTGTCATCTGAATTATGCATGGCTCATTTCTTACACTACCTGCATAGATATTTAGGTCCTGGAATATGAAATGGTTTTGCTACCATTAAGTAAATAAGTTAAATAAGCTACTTGCAGAGTGGCTATAGCAGGAATACATGCTAGCATAAATTGGTGTCACCTATCTTTCGAAGCACACAAACATGAAGCAGAGGAAAAAACAGGGAGGAATGCTAAGTAAGAAATGTAGGCAAACTCCTCATTATCAGCAGCAAACTCATTATTATCTATCCCAGCACAAAATTATCACTATTATGTATAGAAAATTGGTGAAAACTTTTTTCCTGTTTTGCTTCTGTAGATATCCAGATTCTCTATTACCCCATTCGGTGCCTACCAACTCTATTCATTTCACTTTTTCTTTATTAGAAACACTCTTCCAGACTCAGTTACCTTCTTTTCTTGACCAGGTCTGCCGGATCTTCCATTATCATCTGTCCCACATTAACTTGTGTGAGACTTTACTGGGGTAAAAGCAGCTGAAGGGGCTTTGGCTTCTTTGCTTTCTAACCTCTCGATGCCACAACATAGGAGACTCCTTTTTTCTGCACAGGTAAAGCTGAAACTCAAAAAAAAAAAAAAAAAAAAGAGTAATATTTATGCTACTTGCATTACAGTGATGAACCTCAACTTCTCTTAAGCAGAAAGTGTGAACATTTCTCTGGGAGTGAAGAATCTGCTATTCAGCCCAAGAAATGAAATAGTAAAGCCAGTACTAGCAAAACTGTTTTGTGGTGTAATGTAGCACATAAGCAACCCATGAATATTTTATTTTTGTGGACCTGGTAATGAGATGTTGACAAAATTTTTTCAGTATTTCTGTCACTTAACAATATCCCTCGACTGATTTCACTTATAGATTTCATCACCTGCTCTGGAAGTACAAGGGACTGAAGCGTATCTTTTCCCCATTCCTGAATCTCTTCTTCTCATATCTTTGTGGAGGTTACCTATCAAAAATCTTTTCTTCTGTATTGGCTATTAGAAGACTTGCCTGTGGATGCATAACATTCACCTCCACCTCTAACCCCTGTGAATTTTGCTCCTGGCTGGAATCCTGGCGTCTGGCTACCCATCAGTGATTTAATGGAAGGATGCTTTGTCATATGTTTCAAGCTCTCTGAGTAGGAAAATGAGATGGGGGTTCATATTTCAAAGAACAATATAGTTCAGGGATGGTTTTTTAAATTGAAATTCTGACTGAAGAAATCATTAAGTATAGTTCTGCTTCTCTTCTAGACTGTGAGATCAAACAGCACAGGCAATAGGAGGAATATTTGCTCACTTATGGTACATGTGCAATTTTTCCAGACTTGGTTGGCTTCATTCTGCAATTTACTATAAAATGGACGTAAAAATATCTATGACATGTCTGGTTTTGTGCTGAAAAAATGACACGTTAAAATGTCTTTTTTCCCCCAAACTGTTTCTGAACTTTTTCTTCATTGATTCATTCTGCTCTAAAACTTGTTTTTCTGGAATCAGTTGATGGCTGATTGGAGAAACTACATTGTTTAAAAATTAGCTCAGTTTTGACTAAGTGAACAGTATTTTACTGGAAAGATCTGATATGACAATCATGCATTTTCACCATAATCCAGCCTTATAATGAAGAAAAAAACCGCAGTAAAAATTGTAGATAATTTAGTAGCCTCTAAGACCGTAATGCAGAAATCTTGACTTCATGTACAATACAGAGGAAAAAATTTCTCTAAATTCGTCAGACTAAACTTTGGAACATTGTCTTTCACCTTAGGATTGAAATCACATTACAACCCCCCCTGTCCAACTCATGATGTATAAAGGGAAACAGTTTATAGAATTTATCAATCAGAGCTCAGCTTCACAAAACCCAACCCCCAAAATATGGGACCAGCCAGCTTAATGCAAAAGGATACACCTAAACTGAAATTCAGTGTTTTCTTTGGGTGTTTTTTTTAGGAACATGTGAATATGTAATCTTCAGTTAGAGTGTCTGCACAATTCTGATTTGTTTTATTAAGAAATATGAAGTATTTGGATACTATTTCATAGCTTCATTAAAAGACTGTTAATGGAGGTTAATGTATTGCATTTAAAGAGTTCATTTCACAATTATACTATTTACATGTATTTGGTAGCCAAAGTAAAAAAGAGACAATTTTTTACTAATATAAAATAGCAGAAGAATTTCTGTTAATTTCTGTGAGTTTTAAAGTAATAAATTAGGAATGTCTCTGAATAATCATGATTTATAAATGTTTACATCGTTTTTTCTTCACTTTAAGACTTTATTTATCAAGTTTTCAATAGCAAGAAACCTCCAAACTAATGGAATGCTGAATGTTTTCCCCATAGAAACAGAAATAACTTGAGCATGTCCTGGGTTCAGCTGTAACAGTTATTTTTCTTCTTCCTAGTAGCTGGTGCAGTGCTGTGTTTCAGCCTTAGCCTGAGAACAACATTGATAACACACCGATGTTTTTAGCTGTTGCTAAGTAATGTTTACTCCGACCAAAGACTTTTCAGCCTCATGCTCTGCCAGTGAGGAGAGGCACAGGAAGCCAGGAGGAAGCAGAGACAGGACACCTGACCCAAACTAGCCAAAGAGGTATTCCATACCACAGCATGTCATGCCCAGTATATAAACTGGGGGCAGTTACCCGGAAGGGCTAGATCTTTGCTCAGGTCAGGCTGGGTATCAGTCGGTAGGTGGTGAACGTTTGTATTCTCTCCCCCTATTATTTCCCTTATCATTATTATTATTGGTGGTAGCAGCAGTGGTTTGTGTTATACCTTAGTTACTGGACTGTTCTTATCACAACCTGTGGGAGTTACATTCTTTCCCTTCTTCCCCCTGTCCCTCCAGGAGTTGGGGGGAGAAAGGGAGGGAAGTAAAAGAGCAGCTGCACGGTTTTGAGTTATCAGCGGGCTTAAACCATGACATGGCACTAATGAGGATATATTAAAAAATGCAAGATATGCATCACTTACATAAAATATATCAAAAGAATATGAAAATTTTTGAGATACAGGACTGTCAAGTCTGAAGGACAACTTTGAGATATACCAAAACAGAAACTCAAATAGGTATGGGATCCAGCAGGAAACAAGCAGAACCATGTCATCACAGCATAGACCCTGAGATGCTGCCTACTGCACAGCACAGGACAAACCTCTAGATCATAAGAATTCATCAGCACAGTGATTTGGGGA
This sequence comes from Lathamus discolor, assembly GCF_037157495.1. Classification (NCBI taxonomy): domain Eukaryota; kingdom Metazoa; phylum Chordata; class Aves; order Psittaciformes; family Psittacidae; genus Lathamus; species Lathamus discolor. The sequence continues at coordinate 134,232,870 of NC_088885.1, read as the reverse complement.
ATCTCACACAGTCCATTCGAATGGGCCATTGAAAGGAGGAAACTCATGGCACCATTTAGTCTAGGACTGACTGCCCTTTTGGAGAGGTTTGTTTCCATGTGTGAGTGCGACCCTACGCAAAGACCCGATAAAATTGTTTTCTAAGCAGCACTGAGATTTTGTGCAACAGCTGACATGGAGGAAAAGAGAGGATTCAAAATATCAGTATAAGTCAAGCAAAGCTATTCTGCTCTTCAGCTGAAGGTGGTATTTTGGTACTGCTAGTCTTTTGTGTATGTTCACAAAAAAAAAAAGGAATTGTAGAATCACAGAATCACAGAATGGATTGGGCTGGAAGGGACTTGCCATGATCAGGGACATCTTCAGCTAGATCAGGTTGCTCAAAACCCCATCCAACCTGGTCTTGAACACTTACAGTGATGGGGCATCCACAGTTTCTCTGGGCAACCTGTTCCAGCAGCTTGCCACCTTCATTGTAAAGAATCTGTTCCTTATATCCAACCTAAATGTACTCTCTTTCAGTTTAAAAGTGTTGCCCCTTTTACTGTCACTGGAGAACCTGGTAGAAAGTCTTTCTTCATCTTTCTTATAAGCTCCCTTTAAATATTGAAAAGACACTTTCAGGTGTCCCCGAAGCCTATATTTCTCCAGGCAAAAAATGGAGGCAAAAATACCCTCTAGGCATTTTAGAAAATCCTCCTATTATATTTCAGCACAGAAATTATAGAAAAACTTGGGTTGCTGCAATGCACAAAAACATGGGATGAACTTCCTAGAAATCAGAGACATACATGACCGACCCAGTACAGCTGATCTGAGTCACTCGAAGCTCAGATGCCTTCTCACAGCATGACTCATTTAAAGTTAGGCTAGCTCTAAAAGAGCAATTCAAGCGAGGAGTTAAGCATCTGAAATAGAAATGTATATGTAGAAAAAAAAACCACTTGTAAAAACTGCAGTATCACAGCCAGAGAAGTTCACTGATTTCAAGAGCAATCCATAGTAAAACCAGTATTTCTACAGTGTCAGACTTTTCAATTAAAAATTTAGAGCTTAATAAATCCTAAGCCTGATTTCTGATGTTAAGCCTTCACATACTTCTGAGTTCAATGTGCACTTTACCCTAGACCGTTTCTGTGGCTAGATGGGCAGAGGTCAGTTTTGCCATCTCTAGCACTTCTTAAAATGCTGGAAGACCTACTAAGAAGTAGTTAGTAGGTCCTATTGTTCTTTGGAGGCCTTTGTAATTAATGCATAATAAAAGCTCTCTTTCTGAGATTGTGTGTACAAGTAGCAGCTGGATAGAAGATGAGAGCTGCTACTGGAGCAATGCCATTTATACAGTGTGAGAAAGTAGACTTGGCAAAAGTCTCTGGCTGTACCAAGTGGGTTCCACCGGCAGATGAAACTTTAGCAAGCTGTCTGAGTTATCTTATAATGCATCTGTTCTCCTTGTAGTTTATCAAAGCATTCGGAACATTGGTTGGTCTGATAGAGCTGTGGAATTCAAGCTAAATTACACCCCATGGCAGCTTCGTATATGCTGAACCAATAGGAGTTCTCCTATTATGAGATTATCATGAGATTTAAATTTATGTGTTATTAGAATTTGCTTTTCAGATAATGTTGCAATTTTAATGGGTTTATTGAGTATTTTTCATTTATTTTTCTAGTCTTAAACATGATTATACCACAGAAACAGTAAGAAAAGCATTGATAATGAAAGCTTTGCAGTACTTACTGTCCAAAAAACTACATTTTGAGAAGGTACTGCTTCTAATGAAATTTTTACAGCTTTTTTTTTCTTTTCAATCTCTTTGCTGCATTTAAAATCGTAATAGTTTTATTTTCTGAGTCAATATCCACTTTTGCAGTTCTTGTGAAGCTGTGTACTAAGTAAACCTATTTGCCTTAAAGATCCTAGCATTTCAACAAAGACTGGCTGCAAGATTTGTTCAGTACTTTTGCCAAGCAGCATTATGCACAGCTAGAATACTTTTTAAAAATACCTTGTAAAATTTTTCTTCTTTTGGTGCCATAGACACTTCTCCAGCTGTTCTTTTCCTGTTCTTTTGCAGAGTCAAGCAACTCTGTTGGTTTGTAGACCAGTCTCACTTACTTATCCTAGAATCATAGAATAGTTAGGGTTGGAAAGGACCTTAAGATCATCTAGTTCCAACCCCCCTGCCATGGGCAGGGACACCTCACACTAAACCATGTCACCCAAGGCTCTGTCCAACCTGGCCTTGAACACTGCCAGATGGAGCATTCACAGCTTCCCTGGGCAACCCATTACAGTGCCTCCTCACCCTAACAGTAAAGAATTTCTTATATACAATCTAAACTTCCCCTGTTCAAGTTTGAACCTGTTACCCTTTGTCCTGTCACTACAATCCCTAATGAATAGTCAGTCCTCAATATCCCTATAGCCCCCTTTCAGATACTGGAAGGATGCTATGAGGTCTCCACACAGCCTTTTCTTCTCCAGGCTGAGCGGCCCCAACTTTCTCAGCCTATCTTCATATGGGAGGTGCTCCAGTCCCCTGATCATCCTCGTGGCCCTCCTCTGGACTTGTTCCAACAGGAGAAGTCAAGATATCCTTGCAGGTATAGAATGAATGATTATAAAGGTGAAGTTTGTATGCCTAGCCACCGCTACTTCTCCTACCAACCTAATTCTTCATAGAGTCATAGCACTGTAAAATCATAGAATCATAGACTGGTTTGGGTTTGAAGGGACCATAACGTTCATCTGGTTCCAATCCCTCTGCTATGGGCAAGGACACCTTCAGGTCAAAGCCCTGTCCAACCTGGCCTTGGACGCTGCCAGGAACGGAGCATCTAGAACTTGTCAGAGCAACCTCTGCCAGTGTCTCACCACCCTCATAGTAAAGAACTTCTTCGTAATATCTAATCTAGAACTATCCTCTTTCAGTTTAAAGCTGTTACTGCTTGTCCTATCAGAGCAGTTCATCATAGCAGTTATATCCCTCTGCATTAGCTACCGAGCACAGGAACCCCTTCAGTCCGTCTAAACCCATACCTTTTCTGTGGCCTGTTGGACCTTACAGCTCCTCATGCTGAGCCCTCCTAAGTGAGTGGTTCCAGTCATTCTTATGCCCTTCACTATATGGCCCAATATGCAATCCATTTTCATAGCATCAATTTGTTCATGTTGCATGGTGTTTGAAAGAACCAAACATCAGTTCACTCCTAGCTGCTCTGTATATTGTTTTGGTTGTGGCTAGAATCACTGATGGCCTTACTTTTTCCTGGGAGTGAGAAGGATTCACCAATATGCATGTCAGGGTGAGCTACGAAAGAATGTTAGCTGGTGTTGAAGTAGTGCCAGATAGCATGGAAATGAGCCAAGGGGTCAGCTGGCAAATACTGGACCCTCCTCATACAAAGTATAAAGGCTTCCGTGTGCAAGCCTGAAAAGGGAATGGGAAGAGGTGAAGGAGACATTCACCAAATCAAGAGCAAGCAACAGTTCTCAGGGAAAATGGCATCAACAAAAGGGAGCAGTGCTCACTAGACTTAATTTTTTTTTATCAGAAAGGTCAGGAAGCAGCTGCTGGCTAAAAAGGAATGAGTCACCTCTAGCACAGCTCTGATGTATGCAGGGTGTGCATGCAAAGTTGTCATAGTGTGGTGGGTATCCAAGGGTGGTTAATATGACCTCTTTCTGCAACATGACCTAAGTTAATATGACTTATTACTTATTTCCTGTGGATTGTCAGGAAAATCATTTGGTCATTGGTTTGTGGTTGTGATGAATTGTACTCTTTGGCTGCGGGTAGGGTGTATATAGATAGAAAGAGCTCTATTTGATGAAATGAATTAATTATAAAAAGTTATGGGTTTCGACAGAACATTGAAAGCACAAATACCATAAGTTCAATACTTTAAAGGTCAAATGCATAGAAAAGGAGAATTCCACTTTTTGTTAAACACAAGGGGAGATTCTGTATGTGAATTTCTTGAAGAAGATTCATAAATGAGTATATAAAAGACCTTGGTTATTGGTCCTTCTTTAAACAATGACAGTGTGATATTTATGAGACCTGTTCAAAACTAGCAAAGACACCAGGCTAGATGGGATGAATATCATTAGGCAAGTCACCTAAGACTAGGGCAAGTGGGCAATGCGAAGAACCTGATGGGGGAAGATGAGCTATCATTTTGGTGGACTGGTGCATACATTTTGTTGGAAGATGCTATGTCACTTGCTTGCTTGTGTGGCCACAAGCTAAGGAAATACCATGGTGCTTGGAATCCGGGGTGTGAATGAGCATGTTAAGATCTGTGAAGTCAGTTGCACTGAAAAGATCAAGGAGTAGCAACTGGAGGCTTAAAATCTTGTTGTGTAAAAAAGACAAAAAACCTGTGTGGAATTTATATTCTGAACTCTGGGAGAAATTTTAGGATAAGGCTCTGGATCTCACTGGCTGAATAAAAACCACAAAGCAAACCACAAGAGTGAGTAGACACCCTACCAGGAACAAGAAATATTCTGCTCAGCAATGCAATTATATTTAGGAGTTTATAGTGAAGTTTACACATCTAATGTTAATGAATTAATTAAATAATTTATCAATATTTAAAAACTTAATTGCTTTATAAATAAAATGTCAAGTCCTAAAAGATATTGATGTCCTAAGAAAAAAAGAACAGAACAGAAAATAATACTAGACTGTAAGTTCATTCCAAAGATGTCCTTTCTTTGGGGTATTTTTAAGGCAGTTTATATTCATGTATTCATGTGAATTTCTTTAGGGCTTTTTATTTTTGTTGTAGTCAGATGCTGTTGCTTTGTTGTTTTTGAATAAAAATAAAGAGAAAATTGAAAGATTTGGTAAAATGATGATTATTCAGTAATGGCCTCTGTGGTATAGGCTGCTTGTCCTAAAATGCCATCTAATATTGCTTACAAATAAGAATAATTCTATTTGGAAAAATAAGTATTGGTAACTTGAATGAAAAGCTTGTTGATTTAAGACAGTCAGACATAAATTAACATGAGCCGGCACTGTGCGCTGGCAGCCCAGAAAGCCAACTGTGTCCAGGGCTGCATCAAAAGGAGCGTGACCAGCAGGTCGAAGGAGGTGATCCTGCCCCTCAGCTCTCGTGAGACCTCACTTGGAGCATTGTGTGCAGTTCTGATGTCCTCAGCATACAAAGGATATAGAACTGTTGGAACAACTCCAGAGAAGGGCCACGAGGATGATCAGGGGACTGGAGCACCTCCCGTATGAAGAGAGGCTGAGAAAGTTGGGGCTGTTCAGCCTGGAGAAGAGAAGGCTGCATGGAGACCTCATAGCAGCCTTCCAGTACCTGAAGGGGGCCTATAGAGATGCTGGGCATGGACTCTTCATTAGGGACTGTAGTGATAGAACAAGGGTTAATGGGTTCAAACTTAAAGAGGGGAAGTTTAGATTGTATATAAGGAAGAAGTTCTTTCCTGTTAGGGTGGTGAGGCACTGGAATGGGTTGCCCAGGGAGGTTGCGAATGCTCCATCCCCAGCAGTGTTCAGGGCCAGGTTGGATAAAGCCCTGGGTGGTATGGTTTAGTGTGAGATGTCCCTGCCCATGGCAGGGGGGTTGGAACTAGATGATCTTAAGGTCCTTTTCATCCCTAACTGTTCTATGATTCTATGATTCTATTTAGTCCTATGTCAGTGGGTACAAAGATAAATTTCCTTATAGTGATGTACAAATTAATTTATACATTTCTTTTCTAGGACTAAATTGATGTCTGGATTATATGATCCTAATGCTTATTTTTTTCACATTTGTGAGGGCTACTTTATACTGCTTCTTCATGTATCTTATTCCTGCTTAGCTTAGTGATCTCTTTCTTCTTTCACTCCTTACCACTGGAATCTACTGCTGTTTGTAAAACCTCTTCTCTAATCATTATTTAACAACCATTATTTAGTAACCATTTTTATTTCTTTTATATAACTGTGTATTTCACTGTAAGAAATGTTTAATGGAATAAAATTCATTCAGACAGAGAGAACATTCACAAGAACGTATTTCACTTTGAAAAATATTAAGATTTAATAGCCTTACTGAAACCAAAACCCAACCCATGATAAAATATTTTTCTATTAATTGCAGTCCTTCTTGGTTCTTTGATCTGTTAACTCTTGTGTTGTTTTTATTTAAAAGTCAATACAAGTGCAGAGGCAAATATTTGTAAGTCAAAAATAAATCTAGGGTTGGTTAAAAAGAGTCACCCCTGGCAACATGAAGACACAACCTTCATTCTTTCTGTTGAATATTGACCTGTCCACACTGTGGCCAGTGACCCACACCTACCTCATAGCTTGTATAACTTTCTGTCCATTTTGTGATATTTCAGCAAGCACTGCACCTGTGCTTCTGTGTTGTACTTTCTAGTCCAACACAGGGACTTAAACAGCAAAAAGTCTGCAGGCAGTGGTAACATCAAATTTTCCATTCCTCAGTAATGAATGGGAAGAAGCTGAACACCCATAATGGTTTACCTTATAAAGCACCTGTTAGCAGCTACTGCTCTGCCTTGTATCTGAAGCCTGGAAATGCTGGTGAATTACTGTTTTGTGCTGCTTGGTGCCCCTAAACTTGCTGCAACTAGCTCTACTTCAGGCACTGTGTGTTTACATTGAGAAAGAAACATTTCAGCACCTGCATATTAGAAATAGAGAGACACATTCATCTTTGTTTTGCAATGCGATTGCCTTTTATGTTAAGAAATCAAACACCTATAGCTATGTTTTGAGAGAAATTAGAAGCACCTTTCAAAAGTACAACCAACTCACATACTCATCCTGCTTTCATTATTTGCTGTCACTATAGAGACAAGCATTGCTTCAAACAAGTGATCCACCTGCTAAAGAGTAATACTCTATATAATTAAAATTTCTCCTCTAAGTGTTTCTCTGTAGGCACATTCCCAGGGTGAGGGTATGCATGTTGGTGGCAAGTTCCATGTTCCACCCGAGCCACACTAGAGTGGCATTCCTCACCCCCTTCTCTCCATTCCCTGCACATTCTTGCATCATCTTAGCCCCTCTCAGCCCCCTACTTGAGCATTATTTGCAATTTAAGGCAGTGCTCAAACCTTTATATAGTGTAATTTAATTCTTTTTGTAGTTGTTTTTCCTATTTTTATTCTTTAACATTTAAATTTACTTAATTTTCTAGGACTCTCTCTTTTTACTCATACAGCTTCTACAGCTATGCCATCTGGCTTAATGTCATTTTTCACCTGAGGCATAGAGCTTGGTTCAAGGAAAATGCTTGGAGAAACTTCATCTTTGGCAAGCTCTGTGCTAGAAATTTTAGTGCAAGTGCTTAGAGTTTTATTTTGGCTCCATAGTCTTCAAAAACTCATTCAACTTGTGATCAGGAGTGCAGTATTGGGTTTGCATGGCAAGATTTTGGTAGTTGGGGGGTGGGGGTGTAGCAGCGGGGGAGAAGGTGCCAGAAGCTCCCCCCATGACAGACAGAGCCAATGCCAGCCAGCTCCAAGATGTACCTGCTGCTGGCCAAGGCTGAGCCCATCGGTGACAGTGGTAGTGCTTCTGGGATAGTGCATTTACAGAGGGTGAAAAAACCCTGTGCAGTGCTAGCAGCAGTAAGAAGAGAGAAGTGGCAGAGCAACAGCTCTGCAGACACCAAGGTCAGTTCAGGAGCAGGAGGTGCTCCAAGCACTGGAGCAGAGTTTTCCCTGCAGCCCATGGTGCAGCCCCTGGTAAGGCAGGCTACAGCCCATGAAGGTCCATGGTGGAGCAGATCTCCACCTGCAGCTATTGGAAGATCCCACGCTGGAGCAAGGCGATGCCTGAAGGAGGCTGAGACTCCTTGGGAAGCCCGCCCTGGAGCAGGATCCTGGAAGGACTTGTGGCCCTGTGAAGAGAGGAGCCCATGCTGGAGCAGGTTTGCTGGCTGGAGCTGTGACTCCATGGAAGGGACCCAAGCTGGAGCAGTTCATGAAGAACTGCAGCCCATGGTAAGAAGTTCATGGAGGACTGTCTCCAGTGGGAGGGACCCCACACTCGGGCAGACAAAGAGTGTGGGTGTCCTCCTCTGAGGAGGAAGGAGTGGCAAAGACAACTTGTGATGAACTGACTGCAAACTCCACTCCTCATCACCCTGCTCTGCTGCAAGGGAGAAGGTAGTGAAATTTGGGAGTGAAATTGAGCTCAGGAAGAAGGAAGAGGAAGGCAAAAGGTTTGGCAAAAGGAAGGCAAAGATTTGGATTTTCTTTCTCATTATTCTACTCGGATTTGATTACTTTTTATTATCTTTTTTTTTCCCCCAAGTCAAGTCTGCTTTGCCCGCAGTGGTAACTGATGAGTGATCTCTCCCTGTCCTTATCTTGACCCATGAAGTTTTTGTTATATTTTCTCTCCTCTGTCCAGCTGAGGAGGAGAGTGACAGAGCAGCTTAGATGGGCTTCTGGCACCCAGCCAGAATCACCCCACCACAAGTCCAGTCTTAAATCTCTCCCATGCAATCCAGTGCACAGGTCTTCAAAACATGAGGGCTCCCAGCATGCTGTAGGACACCCCTGCCCGCCTACTGACATTCCAGCCTTCATTGCCATCATATGTGGACCAATGTTGGAGTTCCGCAAAGTGGACCAGAGTCAACAATTCCATAGCCAGAACAGGTGTGGATTACACATTACTGGATACAGGGTTGGTGTCTAGTCGCTCTTGCAGTTCAGCAAGTTTCAGGCTCCATTTCTTCTGTGTGCTCTTCTGTCTCCTGGGTGATCCAACACTGAGATGTAAAATTCCCATAATGTAGGTTCTGTAAGTCCCTTGTTAAACCAGTCCAATTTCATAGTAGCATAATAGAATTAATGATATCATCATTACTCTAATATCATGTCCTGAATATACTTGGCATTTTAAAGTCTGAAAGCTGTATTTAAGTTAGAAACATTTTCATTCATGTAAGTCAATAAGTGCTTTCTTTTCCCCTCAGGTTTATTAATTCTTTTCCAATGAGTATTTTCCAGGGAGATGCAGTCTCCTTTTATCTGACTTCCCAGCACCAGCTCTGATGGAACCTAAATTTTCTCTGCATCCCTGACCTCCTCGAACTTTCTGATGGCCCACACACTAAGCCCTGGAAAGGATCACAGTTCTACAGCTGATGTCTTGGGGAAACTTGAGGTCCTTTCCAACCCTAACCATTCTATGATTCTATGATTCTAAATATGCACTCACAGAATTTTGATACATGATTCACATTGTCTATATTTATACACCTTTTGGTTGATAACTCTCCAGACAATTAGATGACCATCTCTATTTGCACAGGTGACCATTTTATGTTTCCTAATTTTATTTGGCAATACATTTGGAATTGTCCCCAGTGCAAATCAAAACACAGAAGTGACATCCTGCAGAAAAAAAGCCAATGAAGATATACTGAAACACCATGATAGAGAAAACTGTAAACTCATAAGTAAAAATGTATTTGTCGTGGTTTAAACCCAACAACAAAAGCTCGTTCACTCACTCCCCCCCTTCTTGCCCTCCCCCGGCTCCTGGAGGGACGGAGAGGAGAATCGAAAAGAATGCAACTCCCACGGGTTGAGATAAGAACAGTTTAGTAACTAAGGTATAACACAAACCACTACTGCTACCACCAATAATAATAATGCTAAAGGAAATAACAAGGGAAGAGAATACAACACCTCAACACCAGCTGACCAATAACTCGCCTCACTCCCCCCAGCCGAGCACCGACTGATACCTTGTCCAACCCTGCAGTCCCAGCCCTTCCGGGGTAACTCCCCGTTACATCCTGGGCATGACGTGCTGTGGTATGGAATACCTCTTTGGTGAGTTTGGGTCAGGTGTCCTGTCTCTGCTTCCTCCCGGCCTCCCCTCCTCCCTGACAGAGCATGAGGCTCAGAAAGTCCTTGGTCAGACCAAATATTTGAGGAGCAACTGAAAACATCGGTGTTATCAGCACTGTTCCCAGGCCAAAAAATGAAAACACAGCACTGCACTAGCTACTAAGAAGGAGGAAAATGACTGCTACTGCTGAACCCAGGACAGTATTACACTGCTAATATTCATGTACTACAAAAATACTTAATGTTGTAGCAAAGTGTTTGAAATACGTCGTGGGACACCTACCAAAAGATTTCTTGGCAATGAACAAGCAAAAAAAAAAAGACAATTAAACTTGCATGTACATTCAAAAGGTCATGAAATTAGGTCTTCTGAATGTTCAGGTGTGAAAATGTATTTTGCTGGTATATTTCTCTACAGATAATATGAAAGTAATCTTGAGAGAGACGTAAAAGCTATATGGATGCACGTGATCTGTTGGGACTAAACAGTGCCAAGAAAGTAAAGATTATGGGTATGGGTTATGTTTCTGATTCTGGAATAACTATGCATGTTATTCTATCACTTGTTTTCCCATTTAATTCCCTGGGTTTCAATGGAATGATTTACAGAAAAAGATGTTTCAATCAAACCCAAGCAGTTATATCAGATTTGGGTTGGAATTTCTCTTAGCCTCAGCCTGTTAGACTTTAAAATAAGAATATCATTATTTTTGTAGAGACAGAACACATTTTTTTAGTGATAAGTTCTTGTAAAAATACTGGGTTTATGCAACACCGTACTGAAAAGTGCAAATTGTTTGGACAGTACTTATCAAAATAGACTATACATTATGTGAAGTTTTATATATCTGGATTGATTTGAAGAATATCAGGTATTGTAGCATGCAGACAGTCAGTGAACCAGACTGCTTTGTCTAACTTTACTAAAAGATTTTTTAATTGATTTCTGTTTGAACATTGTCTTGATATAACTTGAGGACAGCATGAACAACAACTTAGTACTGGAACAAAAACAAGGAAGACTTACAAAATGCTCAATGTGAATTATATACAAGGGAAAAAAAAAATAAAGATATTGTGAGAAAAAAAGAGGAGTTGAGTGAGTTTGTCATGTTTATCCTTCTGATTCTTTCCCCATCCTACTGGGGTGGGGAGTGACTGCAGTGTGGTTCTTAGCTGCTGGCTGGGGTTAACCACAACAGTGATGGATGACAACATCAATTGTGGAGGTCTTTGCACAAAAAGAGGCCCTGTATCCAACCTAGCTGGCAAAAAAATGAGAAGTGCTAGAGGTGAGTCATCCAGCCTTCTCTACAGGCTTGGCTTCTGCACATATGTAGGCATGAGTGAGCATTTGTGACACATACAAAATGATATACCTCACACCGTGGGTCCAGCTATGACAGCAGTCACTGAATATGCTCCAAGACTGAGCATCAGTGAATAAAAATTATGTCTGTTCTATATGTCAGGCTCACAGTGACATCCTGAAATGTGTTAATGTGAAAGCCATAAGTGGTAAGTCCATCAAAACCAGAATGAGTTATAAATTTTTTAGTCAAATAGAAGTGTTCCATTTTTCATTTCTATGAAGTCTGGGAAAAGAGTCTGCTGGGTTGGGGAGGGCTTCAGTGGAAACAATGTAATTATTAAAAATGTTATACTTTGCTTTTGGCTCAAATTTTCACAAACAGATTTTTTTTTTTTTTACTTGATTAATAATATTGTATTAGAAAGATTGATCAAGCTCTTCATAAAGATCTTAAGGCAGGTTCTTTTTTCACTGTATTTCAGCTAAAACATTAAGCCTTGTGTCTTTTTATAGGTTTTATAGCTCCTAGTTAAAAATACATATGCCACTCCCTCTAACCATAAGTGAGAAAAAGCAACAGTCTAAAAAGTGCTTTACGGCTACAAATCCTCAAATAACTGACATTTAACACTACAAAAAAGAAAGAAGAGGGCCAATTTCAGCTTCCAGGACCATAGACTAAATCGGGAAACTCTGAGAGAGACTGCTGTGCACAGAACCAAGGGGAGGACTTACAGAGCCACCACTCACCTGTGCAGTGCTGCACTTCAATCACTCTGCAGATAAGATCAAAGACACTGATCTGAGTTCCTGGCACAGCTTCCCCTGCCCCTGGGGAGACAGATCCAGTTCTTGCACTTTCAGGTGAATGAATTTGAGGAATTAATAAATTGTTACAGTCTCTAGGTAGTGCGAGCCTAACACCGGTGAAAAGCTTGTACTTCTGCTCTGCAAGCTTGCTCACTGAGCAAGCCAAGTATAGAGCCAGTCTGAAACTTTAAGGCATGTAGTTACGATCCTTTCAGGAAGAGTTTTCCTCAAAGGCATGAAAGCTTTGCTTTTACTCCATGCTATTCCTAAATTGTCATCCACCTCACTGGAAAAATGCATACAAATTATGCAGAAGTAAACCCAAATATATTTGGCTGAAAATAATTATACACAACAAATTAATGGATATTTGAGTCATTTGATCCTAGAAACACTTTTAACAGGGTTCAATAACCTTTTTAATCTCTCACTCTTGCTGTCCTGAAATATTAAATAACTGATATGCATTATAATGTTACCCATAAAATGAGAATTTAACATTTGCTTTGTCTTGGGAAATTATTAAACTGTAATAAAATAATACATATACTAAGTCTGGCCTTTTATTTCTGATTATGTATACAAATTGTTTCAGCTTCGTCTTATATTGCTTGATTAAAAGAAGTGGTCCACTGCTAAACTAATGGATATAATTTATTTCACCTGTTGGAAGTGAACAGATTAGCCATCCTTCAAATTTTCTTATCTGGTATAAGCCCTGGTTTCATTGCTACAATCCCATAATTATGTCATATTAGGAAAGTGAATACACTCAAAAGGAGCAGCCACCAACAACAACTTGACCCTGAAAAATGAAAATAATGCTTAATTTGTTAGGCAGTGAGGACTTTAGCTTTCAGACATTCATTGTTTTATTTATACCTGTTCCCAGGGAGCTTGTTTCTCTAAAGAAAGTATCTGGCTATCCCTGGAAGTACCTGGCTTCCATTCTTCATTCCACATAATCTTACAGTAACTAATTAAAGCCTAGAAGAGTTTTGTCCTCCTTTTACAGGTGAAAAATGAGGGTTCAGTGGGAGAGCAAGCGATTAACTGAAGTAACAGATTCTGTTGCAAAACACGGACTTGAACTATTCTCCACAGGGTCTAAAATCTACATACTGAATTAATCATAAAATAGCTCATTTGTCTCTAACTAGGATAAATAAATTATCATGCTACTGCCAGCTGGTACCATAATCTAAAAAAAAGCCAACAGTTCTGGGATAAGATTTGCGTTGCTGATGATTATGAATAATTTTATACTTGTGCTAACACTTTTTTGCTAACACTTAGGCATATATTTCGTATGTATTTCTAACACGTGACAAAATCCTTGGTCTGAAAGGGTTTTAGAAGATTACACAGTGCCTCTCCCAGACCCAAAGCAGAGTTAACTGCACTTGTGTTATCTCCAGATAAACATTCACAGCAGACTTCCAGTGGTGCAAATTTCACAGCATTTCCAGTAACTTATTTTGGTGTGTTGCTACCTTTACATTACAAAGGTTTTCCTGGTATCTAACTTGAGTCCTCACTGTCTCTTAAGATTCTCCTTTTTCTGTGAACATGAAAAATATTTTGAACTCTTACTGCAATTTTTTTGCAGTGGTTTGTAGACATCATAACTACCATGCTCTTTCTCCAGACTTTTCTTTAGGTTAAGTAACCTAAATTCAGACTCTTTAGCACCTAAACACCTAACCATTCCTACTGATCTGCTGTGGACTTTCTGCTTTTGTCCAACATCCTTACTGAATATATGCCAGGAGAGATGTCAGTGGAGATAGGTAAAGAGGCACCTCACATGCTGATCACAAGAAACTGCAATGCAGGAAGCTATCTATCCATCTAGATAGCTATCTTATTTCCTGCCTAATACTTTTGCTGTTTTGAAAGCCAGCCTTTAAATGCTGGTGCATGACAGAAAATTTTGGTGGAGATGGGGGTTTGTGAGGAAAAAACCTGCCTTGTGCATAATCCACTTACAAGACAAGGTGGGTCCTGCTCACATTTTTTTATTGGCTTTTAAGCTAGTGTTTGCACAAATACATCTTTGTTTCCAAGGCTTCAAGCAATTTGAAATTAGCCTCCGTGACTGCTAGCTCTGGAAACTAACCAAGAAATTATTATTTATTTATTTATTTTTAAATCTAATAATGAAATGGAACCTAGAGTACTAGGGTTATTTTGTACATGATACTATGCCCTGCTGCATTACTTATCTTCGTGGCTACTATACATTCTTCCCAAGTTAACCCTCTCAATTTTGCAAAGATAAATGCCTCAGCACAATAGTTCATTATGTATTTTCTCTCCAGGTATACCTGATATAAAATAAAGATGCAGGACCGAAACATTGCTGATGCAAGACTATTTGGGAACAATTGCCCATCATCTTAGAAACTGGCAGGCAGCAGTGGCAGAAGATGTCTGGGAACAAAATCCATGGGGCCAAAGAGGAGGCCCAAACACTTGGCTTCAGCACCTCAGTAATGGTCAAATGAGCCATGGTGGGACCTGAACTTCACTGGTTCTTTGAGATTTTCTGTTTCTGGTGTATTGTCTTGCTCTCAGGGCTGTCTGTTTCCCATAGTCTTATTACAATTGTCCTTTTTAATGGAGAACAAGGTCAAAGGAGACATCACATATTTAGCATCAGCTCTTTGACACTCCACCACAAGCTGAAAATGTTGTGAATGGAGTGGATGAGTGAGAGGTCAGACAGCTGCAGAGACCAGCTGTCTCCTGGAAGACACAGTGTAGCTAATGTCTTCAGTGATGTGTGGACCACATCAAGAAGATGGACACAAGATAGAACACAATCAAGATAGCACAGCAATCAACTATATTTGGGACAATAGAGCTAAAAGTTTGTCAAGGTATAAGTAAACATGTGCCTATCACATGTTACTAATAAATGTGAACAATGCTTTTAAATTCACATAATAGTTCGTACACATTTCCATTTTTGTTTTAGAACATGGATATTGTCATGGTGGAGCAGTAACTGTTTCCAGATTTCATTCATTTTGTAGAACCTCTGATGAACCTGTAAGCATATAGGAGCTTAAGTGTTTGTGATCAAGACATCACCATCTAATGGGTTAATATTCAGGAAGCTAATCCTACAGTTTATAAATTAAGAGAAAAAAGGAAGTGCTTTAGTTTCAAAAATTTCAGCATACTTTAATTCTTGGAGAAAAAATAAAAATCTAAGAAAATAGACAGTTTGGAGGGTGAAATTATGTACATTTAGACAATTTATTTAACTTTTTTTTTAAAGGAAAAAATGCACCAGTACTTCCATGGTATACTCAGTATAGCTCTGAGGATTTTATTTCCTATTAGCAAAAATAGTAAGTTAGAATGTCTATTAAGAGTTTTGATGCAAAAAAAAAAAAAAAAAAAAAGAAAGAAAAATGTTTCATAGGCTCATAGAATAGTTAGGGTTGGAAAGGACCTTAAGATCATCTAGTTCCAACCCCCCTGCCATGGGCAGGGACACCTCTCATTAAACCATGTCACCCAAGGCTCCATCCAACCTGGCCTTGAATGCTGCCAGGGATGGGGCATTTACAGATTCCTTGGGAAACCCATTCCAGTGCCTGATGTTCACATGGGTTTTGTGTGTGTATTCAAGTGTACTCCTTTTACATGTCCAAAATACATTTTCATTCAAGATACTACCACTAGAAGTGACATATCATGCGAATATTCTTACCAACTGTGCCTTTTTTAACACCATCATCTTTACTGTTGTCCCTATTTGGAACCTGCATGAAATTTGCCTTCTAGACTAGTATATTCACCTCAACATAATTTCCAGCAAATAAGAAGTACACATATATTTAACTTATGATACTTAGTCATTCACCAAGCTTTCCTTTTTTTTCAGAAAACAGCTCTGAAACAACTAACAAGTACACAGAAGAAGAAGGAAAAATATTTTCATGTAAATTAAATTAAGAAAAGGTTTAAATTAGAGAAGAATGTTTGAAAAATGACAAATTTTGTTGTAAAATCTACATACCTTATTCAAATACTGTGTATGGGTCAGCAAAGAGGAGTGAGCATTTCTGTGACAAAATGTCATCATCACAAGAGATTATTATTTTTTTAATATGCTGTCTTTTGTTTATGATACTGTTTTTCTCCTGAGGATCTCAAAAATCCTTACAGAAACTAGCAGAGTTCTTATATAGTACAACAATATATATATTTTTTTTTTAATCTGATTAAATGCATTTATTTGCATCCAAGATAACTAATAAGTGAATCTTACACCAAAGGGAAATGAAAGTAGAATTCTGAAACATATTTTACCAACAGTCTCATTCTAGTCTGTGAGATGAAAATGTTGTCAGGATATTAAAGTTTGATGCTCTGTTTCCCTCTCTAGTTAGTACACAAAAATAGCTATAGCTGTTAAGGAAGAATCATTTCAAGTAAAGTAAGCATTTCAGTAAATCACAGGTGATAGGTTAATGCAATCTTTTCCACTGCAGAAATCTGTTTGCCTTTCCTGGTATGTTATTTGGAACTTTTGCCATCATATTCAAAATTAAGCAGAGAAGACTTTTTTTGCTGGGTCAAAGCCACAGAGATTATTGTGCAAGGAAAGGTCTCACTATTTTACTCTTTCTTTCATTTCCTATTTCTTGGTATTTTAGATAGCATCTTCTAAATTGATAAATATCTCACTTTAAGGAGCAAGCTATATGACCTGAAATGTATTGGGCTTTTCTAAACTGAAAATGCCTAAGTGTAGAAAGAGAAACATTTTATTTCAAATGTACTATCTCAGCTCTTAACAAATTGTAAAACCAGC
Source organism: Lathamus discolor (assembly GCF_037157495.1). NCBI lineage: Eukaryota > Metazoa > Chordata > Aves > Psittaciformes > Psittacidae > Lathamus > Lathamus discolor. Next base: position 134,216,049 of record NC_088885.1, on the reverse strand, counting down.
ATGAAAAGTTGATATTTACAATTTACTGCCCATTTTATCACTGATCACTTAGACGCCATTCGATAGGTCTCCAGCAACAAGACTAGATTGTCTAAGAAGTAAGACAACTCTAACAGTGTGATTGCAGAATGCATCAGTCCATAAGATCAAAATCTTAACTCATATGAAATGGGATGGGAAAAGCAATATATCTTCATTCTCTTCAACTTCTTTAGAGTACTAGGAACACTTCTAACTTTCTGTTTTGAGCATCTTCCTGATCTCTTGAGCTTAGCAGCTGCTAAGAGTCCAAGTAGAGTAGCTAGACGTGCTTAGGGTATGAATATATATCCGTATGAATATATGTCCGTAGGCACATATATCCGTAGTCAACAATGCTTGATTAAATCTTTGGATAATTGAAAGGATTCTTAGGGATCTGTACAGCACATATATATTCCATGAATGTTTCTGCAAGCAGATTTTTTCCCATTTCTATCCTCCTACATATAAAGCCAACAGAAACATGGTCCTTTTTCAAAACAAAGACAGGCTTTGCAATGGGAACAGAATTATTAAAGATGTTACTTCCTTTCTAAATGTAATTCATGGCATTTCTGAGTTTTCTTAATGAATTTTCCTATGCCGAGTGGCCAGAGTTAAGCAGCAATGAGGAGGCAGAGATCTTCCTGCTCACAGATCCTTAGCAAGCTGGAACAACTCCTGCGAAGGATTTTAACATTGCTGGCACATTTCAGGTATTGTGGATCTGACATGCTTGGCATTATAACATCATGGTGATTTGCTGCTATAACTCCATAAAAAATGGGGAGGACATATTGGTTTTGTGCAAATTAGATCTGCTTAATAATGTTCACTATTTTACTGCCATGTTTATGTCTGATATTCCACCTTCTGAGTAGCTGCAGTGAACTGTCATATTAAAATCAACTAAATGGTTTCCTCTGGCACCAATTAAAAAATGCAATAAAACCAACTGCAACAAAGAATTTTTCTCAAATATAAAACACCTTCTCTTCCTTTAGAAGACAGTTTTCCACTTTCCTCCAGTACAGTTTTTTTTTAATCAAAACTTTAGTGACCTGAAGATCAATATAGGCAACAATCTGCTGCTAAACAGTGAATATTTTAAAATTTTGCGTCTTGCTAACCACTGGGATTTAAAGCAGGATTTATTCCAACACAAAGCAGATTTATAATTAGATTATGTACGGAAAAATCTATTTCTGCTATCTTGTCTTAACAGAGATAGTAATATGGATATGTTGGCAAGATAACTGACTTTTCATGGTGGATAAATGGGTGAGAGAAAAGACTACGTTGTCAAATATGAAAATATATCACCTCAGATAATTTGGTTTTATTGTTACTATTTATGTTATTATTTACGCTATATTCCCAGATAACAGTAACCTAGATCAATAAAATTGAAATAAGTGTAAAAATTAAATTCATTTTAATCTCTTTTATATTTTTTTATATTTTATGCATCTTGGCCATAGAAAATAAATGGGTCAGTTTCTTTTTTATTGGTAGTGAACACTACGGAGGTGCAATATATGTCATTTATTGGAAATCTAGTGGGGTCACCTAAACTTGTACCATCACCACCTGTAGGTATTATTAAATACCAGATTCAAAACTGTAAAAAATTTCATAGCACATTAGCATGTTCTCTGTTTCTTATATATATATCATACATATAATAAATAAGCATTAGAGTTTTGTGCAGAAAGGAACCTCCACAGCGACCTGGGATCATTGAGTGCTGTAGCAGTCCTTTCTGTAGTTACCTATGTGTGTGGGTATAGATGCAACTAACAGATAAAAGCATGCCAGAAAGTGGCAATATGACAAGCTGAGGAGTTTGTGATAGTCTCCCAAGACCTGATGAGCTCCAGAGGCCAGCAGTCCTGCTGGATCCACAAGAGCAGGGAAATTTGGCATTCGAAGGGCCAGCATGTATAGGCAAGGAGCTGCACAATTTGGACATTGTGATGGGAGGTGGTGCTGCTGTTTGCAAAGAGACTACAGGGTTTTATTTTCATGTCTGGTAGGACGAGAGACTCTTGGGGTGCTTTCTGAAGACCAGCCCAGAAGCCACTGGTGCGTCAGGATGAACTGCTGCCTCCACAGCTGGGGTTCATGTCCCAGTTGCATTCAGGTAATTGAAAGCATCCCAGTATCTCTTCTCTTCTTTGCCCAGTCTGTAGCTGTGCCTGGGATTGCTCCGACCCAGGTGTAGGACCTTGCACTTGTCGTGGTTGAACTTCATAAGGTTGGCATCAGCCCACCTCACAAGCGTGTCAAGGTCCCTCTGGATGGCATCCCTTCCCTCCAGCGTATCAACCGGATCAATTTTTGTTAGGGTTGGAAAGGACCTCAAGATCATCTAGCTCCAAACCCCCTGCCATGGACAGGGACACCTCACACTAAACCATCCCACACAAGGCTTCATCCAACCTGGCCTTGAACACCGTCAGGGATGGAGCACTCACAACCTCCCTGGGCAACCCATTCCAGTGCCTCACCACCCTAACAGGAAAGAATTTCCTCCTTATATCCAATCTAAACTTCCCCTGTTTAAGTTTTAACCCATTACCCCTTGTCCTGTCACTACAGTCCTTGACAAAGAGTTCCTCCCCAGCAACCCTATAGGCCCCCTTCAGATACTGGAAGGCTGCTATTAGGTCCCCACGCAGCCTTCTCCAGGCTGAACAGCCCCAACTTTCTCAGCCTGTCTTCATACGGGAGGTGCTCCAGTCCCCTGATCATCCTCGTGGCCCTCCTCTGGACTTGTTCCAACAGTTCCATGTCCTTTTTATGCTGAGGACACCAGAACTGCACACAATACTCCAGGTGAGGTCTCACAAGAGCAGAGTAGAGGGGCAGGATCACCTCCTTCGACCTGCTGGTCACGCTCCTTTTGATGCAGCCCAGGATACAGTTGGCTTTCTGGGCTGCGAATGCACACTGCCGGCTCATGTTCATTTTCTCATCGACCAGCACCCCCACGTCCTTCTCTGCAGGGCCGGTCTGAATCTAATGAATCAGTATGCATGAGGAGTAAGTGAATGCACTGTGTATACAGATATTTCTGATTAATAATAACAGCTTGATTCTATTAACAGGTATTGCTTAATTAACAAAAGGTGTTTTAATAGATAGTGGTTGTTACCTGTGCTTCTCCCTTGCTCAGTCTCCTGTCAGGTAAAAGGAAATTTAGAGCTAGTATATGGAGTGGAAGGCAATACAGAAGAAAGTTTGGATTTAATTAAGATGAGGATACTAAAATTCATAGTTTTTCCTCAAGAGTTACACAGAAATCCTTCTCACAAAAGCTAAAACTAATTCTGCTTTCATTTCTTGGTCATTTCTGGGTGACCAAGATTTCACTTAAGGTATCCTCCTGTGATATGCAATTCTTTATTTCAAAAAAACCCCATAATTTAGAGATGTAAAATTCAGGATGTTCATGAATCTTCTTATTTTGATATGCTTAAAAAAAGCCCCTCTAACACTTTTTAAAGTGTTTTTAACCCTTCTAAAAATGGGATTTACTTGGCAGGGTTGAAGATAGAAAGAACAGAAAGGAGAACAGAGATTGCTTACTTGTTACTTGAAGCAATTAAGAGTAAATGAACTGTTTTGTGTAATCTGGACATGACCTAGAAATATTATATCCTGGATGAACAGGAATGAATTAAATCCTGATATCAAATCAAGAATAACTGTCTATGATTACCAATGTTTTAAAAATTTGTCACGTGAGAAAGAATGCAATTTTACCCTGGCAGTCTGTGTCTGAGGTTAGGGGTCAAAAATAAGCAATTTGTTTAAGCCAACAGAATGTTATGCCTCATATGGATAATTTGAGAAAATATAAAAAAAGTTTTTATTGATGAAATATAGTAAAGGAATTAAATAAATGCAAAAATCTAAACTTTATTCAAACTTTTTATCTGAGATTTTGAAAAGTGATTAGAGTTTTTGTCTTTTTGTTCTCGTCTTGGCATGATCAGGAATCATCCCGCAAATAAACTTGATTTATAAAACATTTCAATAATAACAATCTGATCCAATAGCTCTCCAAATTAGTGGATAGATAATCCTAGTTTACTTCTGCTGTTGAGTGTATCGTCGGCTGTGGGAAGAAGATGGCAAAATCTCTGAAATCATAATGATACTGCATTATAACTCACATTTTCAGAGGTTTGGTGTTTGATAGATTGGTGTTACACTTGTATTTCTGGGTCTGGAGCATGAATGTTTTCCTGCAACTTGCAGAGTCTTGGAGGCCAACTGTAAATTCAGTGTCCTAAGAAGGTACATGAAGTCGTGTGTGAGTGAAGGTAAGGACATGCATACAACAAGCTTTTGAAAGTTTCTGAAGTGCCAGCACATTTAGGAGTCTGTTCTGTTTGACTAGAGTTATGGTCTAGATTACTAGTAACTATATAAACATAATTCTTCTGTTTCTTATACCAGAGTAACAAAAAACTGCATGAAATATGTGCCCATCGCAATTGTTTAGAATTAGGAAATGGCATTTATTAAGATACCTAGTGACGGTGCTCAATTCATGAAGGCAGGATGATGCTTGGAGTGATAGTGTTTGTCTTTCCGAGTAACTGATGAAGCCCTGGTCTCCTAGAGATGGCTGAACACCTGACTGACCATGGGAAGCGGTGAATGAATTCTTTGGTTTGCTTTCCCTGTTCATGTGGCTTTTGCTTTACCTGTTTAAATGTCTTTATTTCAACCAACAACTTTTCTCCCTTTTACCCTTCCGATTCTCTCCCATGCCATGGGGAGGTGAGTGAGTGGGCAGCTGTGAGGGGCTTAGTTGCCATCTGGGGTTAAACCATGAAAACAGTTTGAAATTAATAAGGAAGACAAGATGGGAGAGAGAAAACTGCTTTCTTTTATGGCACCTTTGTGAACCTGATAGGACTACAGACCATGTAAATGGTGTGGTAATCATTGCTTTGAATTAGTTTGCTTTCTTTTAGTTTTCTACTAATGGAAACCGTAAAAATTATCATGCATTGTCTTATGAACTTATCTAATTTCTGGTAGCAGGGAAAGCTGAGAGGAGTGTAGGATCATGATAAATACTATCATTTAAGTAATCATTTCCTTGCATATCTTTCCGTATTTCAGTAATCAGTAGCTAAGGCCCTCTTACTGTGAGTTTCAAGCAGACTCTCACATTTAATTTGTAAGTAAGATCCTGCTATATTTAGATAAGAAGAATTAAAACATTTATTACATGCAGTGAAAACCACTTTTGATGAATAGTCCCAGCACTTAAGGCTGCTTTTTGACATTTATCTTGAAGACTTCGTAAAGATTTGTCGTACATGTAACTGGACAGACTCTCTTTTCCTTCCTGCCTGCTAAAAGAAGGACATTTTCTCTTTCTCTGTATTACGGCCTTCTACATAGCTGCAGAGTATTTTATCTCTTTTTCTTTGCTTTTAAGGGTAACAACCAAAGATGGTAAAACTGCAATAATAATTTTCCTGTCATCTTTCACCTCCATTTTTTTCTCAGCTTGCTTGTTCCTGTGATTTTACATTAGGACTCACTGGGTGTCTGTAACGTTTACCTTTTGTATTTATTGTCTCTTCTGAGGGAGGTACTGAAGAAGGGCAAGAGCAGAATTCTTTTCTACTTACGAATCAAGGATGAAAGCAATCTGCCCTCTTGATTTTCCTGCCTCATGGGAGTCAGAAGGTTCAAATACTGCTTACTAAGCACAGGAATTATTATTTTGCCAACAAGCTTGTCTAAATTAACTGGAGAAAAACAGTGTAAAAGGAAGCTTAAAATGTTTGTTTTGTCTTGGAGAGGAGGTGAAATCTACATAATTTTTCATCATTACCATTTGTTCCCCCAGAGATAAGGTTAGGTCAGCATTTGCAGTTTAAACTCCTGTTTTCAGAGGTTAACAACTCAGCTGTAAGGCTTCAATCTCAGTTTAACTTTTGGCAGAGTTGCTGCCTCGAAATAATACCTCTAGTACGTAAATACAATACTTTTCTCCCAAAGTGGCTCAGAACACTTTAACACTGTGTAATGGCTTGTTTCATCCATCATCAAAATGCAGCCACTTTTAAGGTGGAATATAGTCTCAGTATATAGAGATCTATAGGTGATGAAGGAATGATCACGATGAACTGAAACTACAACAGGAATTCATATATTCACATATCTACAAAAATTAGAACATTTTGGGTTTCCTTGTATTTTAAAGGAGTAACATTTTCCCTTTCTCTAGACATTCTTTTGTAGTCACAGATATAGTATATCATTGCCAAGACTTGAGATTATATTAAAAGAGCAAAGATTTGACTTTATTACTTTGAATTCTTCTAGTCATTCCTGCTTGTGAAACCTTTTCTCGTATCTTTCTATTCAGTGAGATTATGCTCTTAGTTATGTAACAGTTGCTTAAGCACAACAGAACACTTTTTTTAAGTACAATAAAATTTAAATCTTAGATTAAGCTAATTAACAGTAAGCATGGCTATAATTAGCTCAGCTCTTCCTACTAAAGAATCAGCATTTTGGTACTAGCATATGAAAAAGAGGGTTATTTGTGAGTTTGCTACTTGAACAGGATGAAATAATGTTATTGTCAAGAGCCTGTAAAGACAGACAGCAGTGGTCAAAATATTCAAATCCATGTGCCTGAAATTAGGTTCTGGTTAGCTGTTTAGTCTCTGAAATAAAATTCAGACGATTCCGAACATGCTGACAATAATAGAATGAATAAAGGATCTTGAACTTTCTGACAGCAGAGTGGAATGTACATAGATACCTATATGAAAAAAATCTTTCAGAGAGTGCTGTGGTCTTAGCACATCAGAAAATGTTTACATCACTAAACGTTTACAAGTGAACTTGGGTGAGTTATATAGTCAGCCAGGTTTGAAAGTGTTCCCTTTGCTTTACTCTTCAGGAGCAACATGTTTAATGGTTACCTTGAATAAAAAAGTGTGCACTGACAATCTAAGCACTTAGTAAACACCTATCTGCCCTCTTGCAGTAGTGTCTAAAGCTGTAACTATATCACTTAATAACAGAGGCACTTGCTTGAGGTCAAGTGGGTTGGTTAACTATTAACATGCTCCCTGGTACAATTTTCAACTTTGCCAGAGGATTCATCAGGAACAGTGCCCAACAGACAATACAGATATTGGCATTCCATTCTGGGAAGGGGAGAATTCGGGTTTATGGGTGTACCTTGTCCAAAGACTGGAGTTTGGCGCTGGGTTGCTCTGCTGCCATACTATGGATGTAGCTCTGGGGATCTCAGGTGCTGAGCTTCCAGACCTCAGTGAAACCTAAGCGAGATCAAAGGACCAAGTCGCTGCATCTAGGGCAGTTCTGAGGAAAACGTAGGAAGTGTTTAGTTTAAGCAGGGAAGCCCTGGAGACTCAGAGCTCTTCAGCTCCTTAGTGGGTGGACAAGACTGCTGTATTAGGTACTTAAGCTCATCCTAAGTCTTGCTTCAGGCCTGTAAGTCTAAAGAGATTTAATATGGGGACATAGCATGTCTGAACATATGTTAAGAGTGGTGGCAAATGAGCTCTGAATTAAAGTGGTACCTCAGCATTAACCATGCGTTAATCTGCTTGCTACTAATAATCAATTTATACAGTCGTGCCAACAGACTCCAAGTGTAAGCAGAATGATTTTGATTCTGGCCATAACATACTGTTTACAGCCACCCAGAGGATGTGTTTCTGATCTTGTTTTTAGTGGAATAAATGCCAAACAATGTAATATGAAAATTAAGCCAATAACAACATTAAAATACCCAGATACTTCTCTGCTGTTTAGGCTAGTTTATAGATACCTCAGATCCAAAACAAAGCTAATGCCTTGATGGTACTCTTTGAGACAACAGTAAGGTAACAAACATAGGTCTATCCACTTAAAAATACCTTTGTTACAGTCAATTGAAGGGAGTTTTGCACACATAGCTCTAAAGCTCTTGCTTTTGAGTGACAGGTAAATCAGGTCTGGCTCTTCCCTTACAGCTTAATCTCTCTTAGCTGGAGAAAAATATAAAAAGGCCATAGATCAAAGACAGTTCTAGCTGGCAAGGAGGAAAGACAGGGAAAAAGATGACCTACATTTTTAAAGTTACTAGTGATTTTGGATATTTCAATTTTGGGGGTCCTGATTTGAGACAGCTTAATGGATCTTGATATTCAGCTTACAGTTGCTCAGCATATTGTTTGAAACCCCATAGACAGTCTTATAAACAACACGAAATCCAGACTCCAGCAGTCAGGATCCAAACAGAGCAGATTTCAGTGGAAGGTGAAATATTGCAGTGCTCCCAAATTTTTAGAAAGATGCTAGTAGCAGCTGAGGTTTCCAGAGCTCTTGCAACAAAATATTTTCCCTTCTATTTTTCCTTTTTTAATTCAATCAGCTTTCCAGCCCTCTAATCCTCTTTACTTGAAGTTCTTGGTCTCTGGGAGCATTCAGTCTAGTTTGGTTGCCCATGCTCTCAAGTGCAGTATGGATGTGACACAGGGTTCGTCCTCCCTTGAAGCTCTTGCCCATGAAGCTCCTGTCTACGTCCTCCTGAAGCCATTCCATTTTTTTTTTTCATGCCAATTGCATACCCTAGCCGATACGGCTTCCTGGTCTCTTGGGATTTCCACCAGGCCAGCCCATGCCTCCAATGCTTTCTCTTCTTTCTGTCAGCTAAGATGGTGCCCCAACAGCCTTGCCCTCAAGGGATGAACCACCAGAAGGGGCTCACCCTCCAGTTCATCATAGGGAGTTTTATTTCCACCCTGCCTGCTGAGGGTCAGACCAGTAGGTCCCTGCATTTCCCTGAAGTACATCTCCTCTTGGCTTCCACGTTGTGGCCATCACCCTGGCCCATGACCCCACAGTCCTCTTTCCTAGTCTGGCATCAATCAACACTCAATACTCTGTCCATCAGCAGGACTAAGGGAACATCACCTGTGTGCCTGCAACTGAGATCACTGAGACTCCCCCGATACTGGACACGGTAAGGTAGGTATAAAGGATAAAATGATTTTGAAAACAAAACCATTTTATCCTTCCTTTTGCCTAATTAAAAAATGCTGCTCCTCTCCACCACTAACTTGTTTACTGGACTACACTCCCAGGGATAGTAGAGGAGTTACACAGCATTTACTTGTGTTTCATAAATAGAAACAAACTGATTTCCCCTCTTCCTCCCCCCAGTTTAACTTCTGCAAGGACATGGTGTATGATAGGAAATTGTAGAATATTCATGTTTCAAATTTTCCTATTTCCCACCCACCAAAAAAATCTAATTTTCTAGAAATATCAAAACAAGTGTAAGACTTGTCCTAGGGATTTTGCAAATCCTCCCTTCAAAGAGCTCTCAAAAGTCTAGTGCAATGGCTTGGGAGGATGTGGTGGCTTTACATTAAAGTTGCATACTCTGTAAGCATTTGAATTCTTGTGAGCCCTATGGTGATCCTGCAAGAAAATTTGGAGGGCTTCAGCCCTTACTTGCTTATGCATCAGTGAAATACTTGATGAATGAGGTCTTGATATAAGAGATAATTTTTGATAAACTTTTTCATTAAGAAACTGCTTCAGCAAAAAGCATATAAATAGATTTGATGCTGAATTAACAGTAATTTTCTAAAATTGTGATTATTATCAACGCATAGTGGATGGAGACTCCAGGGCTTTCTCCCATACACGCCTTACATTAATTTGTTTGTTTCTCTGGGGCTTTTTTATGCCAGATTTCCCTAAACAGAGTGCTTCATTGGCTAAATCTAGATGGAACCACCTTTCATGGATTACAGAGCATATGAACACTATGATTATTTTATTTGCTGGATCAGGGACATCTGCTCATTCTGTCCTTAATATGCCCTTCTATTAGCAACAATTACATATGTCTCTGGAAACTGTTTGATTCCATATGGAATACAATGACTGGGCTTAATGAGGTGCTTTATGGACTCAACTCAACGTTAACTTTGAATTTCCTGGCTTTTGTTGATTTTTGCCACAACTTTAACATTTTTCAAACATAGAATCATTACATTTAAAAAATAAATCTGTATTTTAACTAAGATTTATTATACCCCAGCGAGATAAAACTTGTTTCCACTTTTCAGTAATAATATGATTTATTTCCATGTAGCTGAGCAGTAAAAAAAATATAAATAAAAGAGAGATAGATCTGAATGAAAAATAACACTTCCTAACAACAAAAGAAAAGTGGATCTTTACAGGAACTTAAAAGAAATCTTTATTAGCCTCAAGAATGAATATATCAAGTCTCTTATTCTGACAGGTCTGTGATATGCTTTGCTTATTCTTAAGTACAATGTGATACAAAAGCATTTATCTGAGTTGCTATTTTTAAAGTTCCCTGGAAGACTGAGGATCTGCCACCCCCTCTTATTTGGTGGCTGGACAGACTTAGAATCACTGACACTAAGTGGTCAGCTACCATGAACTCCTTGAAGTTAATTATATCACTTAACTTTTTTGCTGTTTCTGGCCAAAGCTACCGAAATGGCAGGAGTTTGGTGAGGCATATGTACCCTGAGCACCTCTGGTGGCATATGGCTTGTAAGGCTCTCTAACAGATACATATAGTATATATATTTATATGTAAATGTGTTTCAACATTCTCCTTCCACTGGGTCCCAGATGCTCTATTTACATATAACTAGAGGCAGATCAGAGCTGAGACAAATCATGCACTTGAAAGAGGGGGATCATTTGCAAGTACTGAAAAGAAAAGAGAATAGAAAGGCAAGATATTACTTGGTACATGTTAGTTCCCCTATATATCTAGATGAAGTAGTTATAAATATGTAAACCCACACACATCCATTCAGTCCTAAGGGCTGAGTGTCAGTTTGCATCTGGTAGTCCTTCTGAGCCTTTTGGATAGCAATGTTGTTCTCCTGCTTATTCTTCTGGTCTCCCCATTTCATCTTCAGGAGGAAACCCAGCAGAGCAGTCACCTTTATCCACCTGGAAAGAGACTGTGATTTATCCCTTTATTCATTAACTACTTTAAGACCTGTCCCACTCCTTAACTCACTTGTGAGGCTTTATATCCCTCATGAAAACAACCTATTCAGCTTTCCAATTTGGAAATCATTGCTCTGTGTTCATTGATTGCCATACCATACTGCTGCATGCTTTCTTGCCCTGCTTGCTAACTCCCTTATTCTCCTCTAAGTGCACTTGCAAGACAGAGGAGACTGAGACAAAAATCTTCCTTTCCCCTCACTTCTTTCAGTTCAAAGTCCAGTGTCTAGTGCTGCATATTAATAGCAGGGAACTTGCCCCCTCTCCCCTTTAGTCTCTTTTTTTGTACTTTTTGGGGGAAGTCTGTTCTGCTACTGACTTGTTTGAACTGTTCTAGACCACCAATTCTCATTTTGAGACTGAAAAAAAAAAAAAGACTTTCAGGACTCCCACCTCTTGGGATCATGATCTAAGTTTGTTAACTACTTTTCTAGTGTATTGCCTCTTCAGACTGTCATACCTGCTGCCTTTGTTCTGGTACCCATTCATAACATGATAGGACTCTATGGGCTTAGATCATCTCCCACAGTAAGGTTCTGAACTTTATGACTTCCCTCATCAATTTTCTCATCCTTTAAATGGTACTATAGGTAGTCTCAGTGGCTCAGTACCCTGTCAGTCACAACTGACAGGGGGATGACAATGAAATGGATTGAGGCACAATGAGGACAATATTGGCCCAAACATTTCCCTATATGTTAGTAACATGCTGTCTGATTTTTCATGTACACGGTACAAGATTATATGCTTACACATGATATAGAATACCTCAGATGCAAGACACCTATTCACCCAGACCCAGTAAATTGCAAGCGATTCTATCTAAACATCTCCACAGAATCAAAGTCTGAGTCAGCCTCCTTAAGTGTCTGAGCTTATTATCAAAGGAAATGAAGACATATAAGACCTCTGTAGTGGGTGGTTACACCACCTGAGGAAGCTTCCTACTCTGAGCTGCCCTTGGAAGCCTACCTCTCCATTGAGTTCTAAGAAAGCCTGAAAAGATGACCCTTAGTAAACTAAAGTTTCTGTGAGATTCCCTGGGATCTGTTCAGCCATTTCCAGCAGAAAGATAAAGTTCTAGCAAACTAGAAAGATGTACATTATTTAAATATAGATTACAATTATCTATTGGAAGGATTATCTATAAGGAAATCACAGCAGAGTTTTAATGAACTGAAAAAATCTATTCACATATTTTCAAAGAAATTTTCCTGGGATAATGAGATACTTTCTTAAATCAGCTTGAGAGTCAGAAAACTCAAATTACTGGTGAACCAATGAATAGGAGATGACTAATTCCCATATAACAGTGTCACCTAGGAACTACTATCATTAATGCATTGCAAAGAGTAAAATAGAAAGCACCTGAATTAAACCATATGTATGAGAAGATATGAAGGCAAAGAAGGGCAAATGAGGAAGGGAAGTTAATATGAATAGCCACTGAGACTTCTTAATCAAAAGAGAGATTGAGTCTCATCAGTTCATGAAACTTTTCCGACTGTATGTTCTGATGGAATTAAGTAAATTGTGTGGAATAAAATCAAATAAAGGACAAAGAAAAACAACACAAGCAAGAAGCGCTGATCTGTACTTTTTATTCTCTTTTGAGGGTAAACTCCAACTGGCGACTTTCCCTGTGGATCATGGTGGAGGATGAATATACTTCTTCTTATTTCTTTTATTTTGAGGTAATTTTGCTTTTGTGCCTGGCATCTTCAGACATTTTTTACACCGTGAAAAGTGTGAGAAATTCTGACCAACAAAACTAGCACAACTGTATCAAGGGTCAATGGGTGTAAACTGGAACATAGGAAGTTCCACGTTAACATCAGGAAGAACTTCTTTACTGTAAGAGTGACAGAGCACTGGAACAGGTTGCCCAGAGGGGTTGTGGAGTCTCCTACACTGGAGATATTCAAGGCCCGCCTGGACAAGTTCCTGTGTGATGTACTGTAGGTTACCCTGCTCTTGCAGGGGGTTTGGACTAGATGATCTTTTTAGGTCCCTTCCAACCCTTGGGATTCTGTGATTCTGTGATTCTGTGATTATGTTGTTCATTGGTACATGTTTGCGGGCAGTTTGGGCCTCCTGTATATGTTCTACCTTATTACTTCTCTTCAGAGAAAGAGAGAGAAAACAGCAGTCTCCGTCTTACATATGTTTTTCTCTGTCCATGAGGGATTTTATATTTTTGTACACAGCAGTTGTTGTGCATAAATGGTCTGAATCAAATAAGTAGGCATACTATTTGCAGCAAGTGAAACTTGTTTCTCAAGAATTATATGTTTTCAGATAAAGCTTCTAATTTTCAGTCAATAAAAGGAGAGGGAAAATGGAAAATTGTAGTTCTTGGCAAAAATATGAATGACCTTCTTTAGGAGCCACAGTAAATTCTTCCTGCAATGTTGAGAAATATTTTGATAATTCTGTTATTTTTTTCATAATGTAACAAGGTAATTTGAGAATGCCTCAAAAATCTGGTATTGTAAATACTCCAAAATATTGGCAGATACAATCTGCCAGAATTAATCCTTAGTTAATGTCCAGCTCACTCCCACCAGTGTTCAGCGGGATAAGATTTTACACCCAGTATCTCTCTTTTCCAGAAGAAGCTATGCAAGATTTTAAGAGATTCTCATTCTCTTTATTATTTTGTAAATAAGAGGGAAAAAGAAAGAACACAAAACAAAACAAAACAAAAAACAAAACAAAAAAAAAATCCTTTTTCTGAAATATATGCTTTAGGGCATAATAATAATTTTAACATTTGTAACAATAAGGGAAAAGGTGCATGCAAATTTTTATCAAGTATGGGAATTTAATAACAATCAAATGATGAAAGCAGCAGTAGTAATGGAATTTAAAAGTGATGCATTGATGGTTTACCTCTGTACAAAACGGGGGGTACACAGGGTAAAGGATGGGAGGGTTATTGAATGAAAGGGACGGTACTGGTGGACATAATGAAACGAAAATATAACATGTCATAGAAATTTCAATAAATTAGTGTTACAAAAAACCTGACCTGAAATGATAATCAGAGTTGATCGATTTTGAGTTAGTGTCAGAATAAAACCTGATTCTACAGCTCAGCAATAGTATAATCTAAGGCCACAGAATTCTGGGATACCACTACGTATTGTGATTTGATTGAATATTTGGAGTGAAGTCTCTCTCCTCTCTGGATGAATCAGGTGATATAATGAATAGGAGCAATGTCTTCTATAGATAACAAACACATTGCTGCAAGAAGCTGAGGATGATGAGGTTCATGGAATAGACATACAAAATGAGACATCTCAAATCAATCACGACAATGTATTAGTTCAGCAATAAATATGGCTTGAAGAATCAAACTGCTTGGATCACACTCATCTCCTTAAAACTTCCATCTAAGGAGGAGGAAAGTCTTCCTTTGAGCAGGCTCATTAAACAATAAGGTTGATAAAGCTGTAAACTGCATTTTTCAGCAAAACCCTGTACACTTAAATTTTTAAGAATTTAATTTTTCAAATTTAAAGAAAATATTTCAGTGGTAATAAATATTTTGAAAACATGCAGTCACAAAGGCAATTTTTGTTGATGGAAATTTTTCAATCACTATTATCTCACAGTCCATCTCTTACAACATCTTGAGTTCTTTTTTGGCCAAGCGTTATGTTTATATTTTAAGGACAACTGTATGTGTGGTACTGAAAAGGTATAAGAAATGTTAGTGAAGGTATGAAAATGAATAACGAGAAGGAAAAATTAGTTGGAGCTATTGATATTCACAAAGAAAGCTATTTTGACTGGAAGTTCATGTGTCATCATGTAAAGGTAAGATTTGCCAATGAAATTAGATACTTTTGCCTCTCTAGGTGGGTCCATGAGGTAGGCAAAGATGAGGGTGAAGACAAGGTGAAGAGAGGACAGGAGAGTAGAGAACTTAAACTTTTTAAAACAACAGCAACAATGAGTTGAATTAATGAGTTATTAATTCAATTAATGACTTTTTCCTCAAGATATTTTTTATTTCCAGAATACACTCGAAAAGACTTTTGTTGTGAAAGCTTTGAGGTTTGTAACTCATTTTGTCTCTAAACATGATTTCCATAGGGAAACACTGCTTTCCAGGAAGCCACTTTCACCATTTGGGTGTAACATGTTAAGAAAAGAAGCGAAAATAATTTCCCTCTTGGAGCTTCTGAGGTTCCCAGTACTCAAGATTTCAAAATCCAGTTTAAGTTCATATTGGAACTAAGTTACCAAATACTGAATTTTGTTTTATTTTTGGTGAAAGATTATTTTTTTTACAATTGGGAGTTTTAGTGAGCATAAAACTCTAAGGTATTTTGTTTTGATTTTCGTTCAATAGAAGGAGATACAGACAAAATGTCATTGTGCGTTTTTTTTTTTTAAGTACTTTTCTGAAAATCTTAAACTAGAATGTTTCAGCACACTTTTGACATTAATTTCTTCCTAACATTAAAATTGAGAAACTCACTGTCTGTTCTTGAAATTTTGATTTTAATGGAGAAGTTTCCTTTAGGATTTATCCAACCAGCTCTATAGGCCATGATAAAGGGTTGGTACAGCTAACCTCTCACAATACAAAGTGAAATATAAATGGTTTAAATATATGACTCAGGCAAGCAAAAGCTCATCTACTGCCATCTTTGAAAATGTATTTTTCCCCCTGCAGTAACATATTTGTTTCTGATCAAAACTGGTACATGTCTCCCAGAGATTGCAGTGATATGTTCATATTACTGGTTATTACAATTTGGATGAGCAAAATGATAAAGCAAACTCATTTAGTAGCAGAAATTAATAATGAAATAATTTAATTAAGACTAGGATCTGAATCAAAACCCTGACTCCAAATACCCCCTCACTTGTGAAAGGAACCTCAATGTGCAAATCATAAAACTCATGCTCATCACTAATTTTACTGCACTGAACCAAAATTATCAGGGATACTTCATTAATTTTTAAGCAGCTCATTA
This sequence comes from Lathamus discolor, assembly GCF_037157495.1. NCBI lineage: Eukaryota > Metazoa > Chordata > Aves > Psittaciformes > Psittacidae > Lathamus > Lathamus discolor. The sequence goes on along the minus strand of NC_088885.1, from coordinate 134,199,964 downwards.
GTTTGATCTACTCTGGTGATTGCATAAGAGATACTGCCAGTAGGAAAAAATAGTTACCAGGAATTATGTGTTACTCTGCAATTTTGTCAAGTGTGGCTACTGATGTTAGGGATTGGCTGGAAAGTGGGCCTCCTTTAATTCAGCCACAGAACCATCATGATCTGTGAGGATTACATTTAACCTGGAATAAATAGGTAAAAACCCCCAGCAAAGCAACAATTTACGTTTAACCTGGAATAAATAGGTAAAACCCCCCAGCAAAGCAACATTTTTTTTTTCTTTTCCGATTTTAGTTTATCTAAATAGGGTCATTTATGGAGGTGGGGGCCATTCCAGGTAAAATGGTGATCAACAGGGTACTTAGGCCAAAAAAAAAAAAAGAAGGCAACTTCTTCAGGTTTAGTTTCAGAAATGCATTCTATAGTATCAGTTATTCAGATCAATTTCTACCTCCTTCACTCCAAGATGTTGGTGGAAAAAGTTTGGTAACAATTTGTCAAATGTTTGAACCAATTACATGAGATCAACACCACTAATTTGATGAGTGGTTCTGGTGTAGCACATCACTAAATCAGAGAGAATAGAGCCATGGGGTGCATTTTTGGGAGCACAAGTAATAGATCCTTGTAATGCCATGGATCTTTGAAATCTTGTTCTTTTTCCTGTTTTTTCTCTTTTTTCTACAGTCCATGATGAAGACTCCCTGTCTCATATCAGGAGATACCATCTTCTCTTCATCAGAGCCTGTAGCGATAGGACAAGGCGTAATGAGTTTAAACTTGGACAGTGAAAGTTCAGGTTAGATATAAGGAAGAAATTCTTTACTGTGAGGGTGGTGAAGCACTGGAATGGGCTGCCCAGAGAAGTGGTAAATGCCCCATTCCTGGAGGTGTTCAAGGCCAGGTTGAACAGAGCCTTGGGCGACGTGGTCTAGTAGGAGGCATCCCTGCCCATGGCAGAGGGGTTGCAACTAGATGATCTTAATGTCCTTTCCAGCCCAAACTATTTTATGGTTCTATCATTCTATCCTTGTAGGCCCCCTTCAGATTCTGGAAGGCTGCTATGAGGTCTCCCAGAAGCCTTCTCTTCTCCATGCTGAACAGCCCCAGCTGTCTTCAAAATGTATGGGTACCATCTTGTCTCACACAGCATAGGTTACAAGTATTTTCAGACTCTACAGTGGGGTGAGGCAAAATTCCCTAGAATTGTCTTTGTTACCGAGGAGTTGCCATGTTTCTTTAGCTGGAAAGCTCTTCAAGATTTGAACGAATATAGTCTGTGGGGTGGGATTCAGTATGCTTAAATTATGGGTGGGATTCGACCTAAAGCTACCAAAGTTTAGTCATAAACACTTAAGCCCTGATAACTCCAAAGGAGTCACTCAGCATGTCTATTTTCCAGGATAATCCCAGCTAATTATTTTGTTGGTTCAAAGCTTCCCTTTGCAGGTCTCCATGGAGCCTCCATGTTCCTGACACTGCTGGCATGGTGACTCAGCTTCAGCTGGAGGTCTGAAGCATGCTTTCTTCCCTTGTGCAAATTACAGTGCTTGTATGGGATGCTTGAGATGCAGTTCATGCAGAGTACAGCCCAGGACTCCTGTCTTATGGTAGTATGGTCATGTGAAGGTGGTCACTATATCTCCTATAAATGGATTGGATTTAGTTGTATGCCTTGCTTAGGAAATGGGCTGCATATTGGTGGCTCTTTGCTCTTGTTTAGGCAGTTACAGACAAAGGAGAGTCACCTATTTTCCCAGTGTAATTTGTGTATAAGAGTCAGGGAAAATTTTAGACTAGGTAGTGTAAGCAGACCCAAAAGCTGTCTATTGATTGGACTATGTGCAGCATATGAGGGTTGTAGTTGTCTATACCCAGATTCAATCAAGATCATGAAGTTTCACCTATTTTACACCAGAGCCTCATCAGAACTGGGAATCAAAATACATCCTCCCTCCTCTTCCTCTTTTGTAACTACGAATACAGTCTTGCTTACTAAAGGTCTCTTTTTCCATTCTTTTTTCCTCCTGTGCTATGTATATGTATATATAAAAAACCCCTGTCCTTTAAAATTATTTATCGACAAAATATATTTTTAAACTCTAGTTCTGATCTGCTCAAGCTGGCAGGTACTATTATTATGATGATTGACTATGCATTGACAGTTGCTCTGTTTTGTTTTCTGGAAAGAAAATATTAAAGATTGTAGCTTTTTTTTTTTTGGTTCTACTTTTGAAAGAACAGCTTATTTAAAGAAGCATATCAACTCTCTGTGTTGGGTTGACCCCTTGGCTGGATGCTGAGTATCCACCAAAGCTGCTCTATCACCCCTGCTTCAACTGGGCGGAGGAGAGAAAATATAATGAAAGGCTCATGTGTTGAGCTAAGGACAGGGAGACATTACTCACCAGTTACAGCCATGGGCAAAACAGACTCCACTTGGTGAAAAATAATATATTACCTATCAAATCAGAGTAAGTTAATGAGAAATAAAAGTGAAAAAAATAATAAATCCCAAAAACTCCTCCCAGCTTCCTTCTCGCCAGGCTCAACTTCACTCCCAAATTCTCTACCTCCTTCCCTGCATAGGTGTGATGGGGAAGGGGGGTTGCAGTCAGTTCGTCACACATTGTCTCTGCTGCTCTTTCCTCCTCAGGGAAGGACTCCTCACACTCTTCCCCTTCTCTAGCTTGTGGTCCCTCCCATTAGAGACATGAACTTTTCCAGCAAGAGTCCTTCTTACAAGCAGCAGTTCTTCATGAACTGCTCCAACATGGGTCCCTTCCATGGAGTCACAAGTCCCACAGGAAACCTGCTCCAGTGTGTACTCCTCTCTCCATGGGGCCACAGATCCTACCATAAGCCTGTCCCAGCATGGGCTTCCCATGGGATCACAACCTCCTTGGACATCCTCCTGCTGCAGCATGGGGTCCTCCATTAGCTGCAGGTGGATATGTGTTTCACTGCTCTGCTTCCATCAGACACAAGGGAAGATTCTAGCAGCTGTAGATGTTGAATCCCATATCATATCACATCATGCTCATCATATAAAGCTGTGGGAAGAAGAAGGAAGGAGGGGGGGGGGATAATTTGGGGTGATGGCATTTGTCTTTCCAAGTAACTATCATGTGTGATGGAGCCCTGCTGTTGAGGAGATGGCTGAACACCTGCCTGTGATGAGAAGTGAATTCCTTGTTTTGCTTTCCTTGCATGTGTGGATTTTGCTTTACCTGTTAAAGTGTCTTTATCTCAACTCACAAGTGTTCTCACTTTTACTCTTCTGATTATCTTCCTCATCCCATTGTGGGAAGGGGTGAGCAGCTGTGTGGGGCTTATTTGCCATCTGAGGTTAAACCACATCTCCCTTCTGAGCTCTACTTTTGTCAGTTTAACTTAATAATAAATTATTATTATGTCTGGACAGGTTCAGCGCTGAGGACTTTTGCACACTATTCTGGGTCAAGTCATTGATGAAGCTGGAGTTTCCTTTCATGAAGAAAATCAGGAAGAGAATATCACAGTTTATCAATTCAGTATAGGCTTTACATGTGTTCCAGAGTTTGAGGATTCCGGGTTGAGAGAAACGAGACGCAAATAGAGAACTCACAACAAGTTTATTAATATAGGAAAATATAGAGATATTAACAGATACAGTAAAGGGTACTTCTGATGTTTGGCTATCTTACCAACCCCAAGGACCCTGTGAAGATGATCAGGAAACCAGCTTCTAGAACCATTATTGCAATGCTAAGACGGCAGAATCCACCTTAGCAGGCATCCCCGTGGAAGCAAATTGACTTAGATGGTATGAAGTTCTGCCTCCCAGCATTGCATGGGGCTCAGGCTTTTACACTAACAAAAATGCACTCATTCTGAAGCAGGGGGCAGCCTACATCAGAAGAGGTGGCCAGAAGTATCTAGAAAGGTCTCCAAGGGTTGGGACTTTTTCAGGGAGCTCTAAAGCAGAACTTTCCAGGGAGGAACCAAAGCTGGACTTTACAGGGAGCAGCCAAAGCAGGATTCTCTGGGGAGGAGTCAAAGCGGGACCTTCTGGGGAGGATCCAAAGCGGACAAACAGTACTTTTCTATCTTTGCGTGTTTCACCACAGACCATTATCTGTTGTCCCTGACATAACATGGTACACAGACTTGTGCCAGTTCTTTTCTTCTGGCTGAAATGCACTTTAAGCCCTCAAGTGAAAAATGAAAATTGAAACCTACCTTGAAAGACAAGTTTGGGGAATGTTCTACTTGACCAGAGATAAATAAAAGTTAAATAGTATCTTTTGATTTTGTTAAAAATGCACTTGTTAAGCAGGACTGGCTGTTTTGTTTGCTTTAAGTGATGCTTAAAATAGATATGAATCTACTTGATCTAAAATGAACCATTTGATAGTAAGTATATTCATTTTAACATAGGCAGGAAGTTCCACCAGAATGGCTGGAGAATATTATTGAGAACTTTGTGATGGTTAGGTGGGGATTTCTGTCATTTATTACTACAATTTATTGCTACAATTGTGGCAAAGATAGTAGAAAACCTTTATATTTTATTTCTTCCAGCAAAATAGACATGAAATGCCACAACATCTATGGTTATAACCATAGTATAAGAACCTTGTAGTTGCTTATAATTTTAAGTTAGGGCTGAAACCTGCTAGGTTAGTGATTTGTCTTTTGCTGAGATATTTCAATAGTTTCAGCTCATCAGCTTGCAAGAACGGAGGTAATAAAACTGTTCCCAGTTTGGAACTGTTTCCAGTTGTGCTCCAACAGAGTCAGTGCTTGGAACAAGGAATTGGAGTTCAGCAGTGGGCTTCTCCAGTGCTAAGGATGGGGCTCTTACGTCTTACATCAATGTTAGTTCAAATTTGATCAAAACACAGATGCTGATTATATCTTTAGAATGAGCCATTTGGGTCAGTTGATTATTGAAAGTAAACTAAAACTTTATCTCGTGGCAAAATTTAAAAGAGAAATGGAAAATTATAGTATAGCAAAACCACTGCTTTTTAACATCATAGGATCGGGTGGGAAGATGTTTCTTTTTTCATATTTAGTTATATTATATTCTTACTATCCTATTCTGATTCACTTGGTAATAAATTAAAATAATTTCCCCAAGTTGAGTCTGTTTTGTCTGTGACTAGTTGGTGAAGTGATCTCTCCGTGTCCTTATCTGGAACCACGAGTCCTTATCTCGACCCATGAGTCTTTTGTTATATTTTCTGTCCCCTGGCCAGATGAGGAGGGGGAGTGATAGGGTGGTTTTGATGGGCATCTGACACCAGCCAGGGTTAACAGAGTCAATTATTAGCAGAAATTGCATCTGGAATTTGCATCCAGGTGCATTATTTTAAATAAATACTGCATTTAAGTATATTTATTTCATTCACATATCAAAATTCTAGTAACTGTACTTCTGTAACAATACACAAATGCTACCTGATCTCCAGTTAGCGTGTCTTACCACTGGCAGTTATTACTATGAATACTGCAGCAAATACCTAGATCTCTGTCTTTAAGGAAGTTACATTTACTCCAACGCATAGGAAAATTATACAGTATGTTTAGATTTTGTAACTGCATTTAATTAGAAGCTGCACTTAGGTACTGACTAAGCATTTTTCAGCAGGAGGTGGTGTGTACTGTTTAATGGGATGTAAAATGTTTCACTAAGCATTATCTAACATGTCTAAACCAAAATTCAGGCTAAAGATGTGGTACTTTGGATGTTATTATAATTTCCCCAAGCATCATATGTATAATTACAATCCCAATTGATTAATTTCTACACTTACATGTAAGCAGAAAATGAAGTTCTCAGTTTGACTTCAGAATATAACTGCAGTGGTTGAGAGTAATTAATGGTCTGATATCCTCATGTACTTTCTTGTAGATGTTTGGAGTCCTGTTAACTTTATTAGGCTTCACAAGGGAAAACAGGTCCATTCAGGCACACTGCAGCGTGGTGACTCAGGCATTGCTAAATGCACTGGTGTTCAGAGCTTGGGGAGTGTCTATGTCACTATTTTATACTTCTTTGGGGGTAAAATACAGAGTTTTTGAAAAGACTGTATTTCAAGACCTGACGGTTTTCGGGCACAAGAACAGACAGCTACCCCTGTCAAACTTAGGGATCATTTTCCAAACTTTTTGCCATTTTCCGCTCTCATTTCTGGAGGCAAGTGTGCGAATGACACCACTGCCATATAAGTGATAAAATGGGTAGACATAATGAGTTATTCAAATCCTCAAAAATAAACCTGACAGTTGTGGAATTTTTTCTTCCTTGATGCTTTGAATCAGTGCTAAGAGGTGCTGGAAACAGGGATTAATCACTTCCATACACAGGTATGATCTTAAATGTTTGTATCCAGAATTTTTTAAAAATGCCAAAGGAAAATATCTGTGAGATCAGCCTTGTGACACTGATCCAGGAATATCAAAGAATATACAAAATGCCAAAAGTATGCTTTAGTCCTTAGAGCAGCAGGTTTTCAAACCTCAACATTAGTTTCAATCATCTCAGTATAACTACAGATACTCTTATTTCTTACTTGTTCCAGGAAGAGAGTCTGAGTATTTTGCTGTGTAAAGAGAGGTGCAAGACAGAGTACTCATACCCACACTTCACACCATACATATGTAGCAATCTGAGCTGTCATACTGTGATCCATGTTGCTTACCCATGTATCTCTTCTTTCTGTTTTTTTTTTTTTTCTTAGAGGGAAGCAATTATGTACTCCTTTTTTCTGTAGTATTCAGTAGTGTCTGAGTAGAATTTGTGCAGTGTTAAGTATTCAACCTGATGATCAGCTTGAGACCTTTGGATGCTGCTTAGGAAGCCAAAAATTGTAAGAGATTTCAACTGAGAAGTGCTGAGATGGGATTTAAACGGAAATGCAAAATTTACTGATCCAAAGTAGAGGTGGAGATGAAACTGGATGGAAATTGACTTAATAGATCAATACAAGTTGCATACACATTTTTTCTTGAAAGTCTGTAAAATGGTCAATTGTACAAATAGTACAAATGGTCAATTGCCAAGAGGCCAATTGTACAGAATTGGAGAACAGCTGGCAAATGAGCCATAAAAAAAAAAGTTAATAGGAACAAATTAACCCATGATGAAGAATTTTGATTTGCATCAAAAGGAGTGTGACCAGCAGGTCGAAGGAGGTGATCCTGCCCCTCTACTCTGCTCTTGTGAGACCTCACCTGGAGTATTGTGTGCAGTTCTGGTGTCCTCAACATAAAACGGACATGGAACTGTTGGAACAAGTCCAGAGGAGGGCCACGAGGATGATCAGGGGACTGGAGCACCTCCCGTATGAAGACAGGCTGAGGAAGTTGGGGCTTTTCAGCCTGGAGAAGAGAAGGCTGCATGGAGACCTAATAGCAGCCTTCCAGTATCTGAAGGGGGCCTATAGGGATGCTGGGGAGGGACTCTTTGTCAAGGACTGTAGTGATAGGACAAGGGGTAGCGGGTTCAAACTTAAACAGGGGAAGTTTAGATTGGATATAAGGAGGAAATTCTTTCCTGTTAGGGTGGTGAGACACTGGAATGGGTTGCCCAGGGAAGTTGTGAGTGCTCCATCCCTGGCGGTGTTCAAGGCCAGGTTGGATGAAGCCTTGTGTTGGATGGTTTAGTGTGAGGTGTCCCTGTCCATGGCAGGGGGGTTGGAACTAGATGATCTTGAGGTCCTTTCCAACCCTAACTATTCTATGATTCTATGATTCTATGAATTTTGAAATATACGGTCTCGGTTCCTAGAGTTATGACTAAGACTGCTAATAATGTTCAATGCTATTTTAACTCTTTGCAAGTGTGAATATTCTTATGCACTTAAACTTCCTGATAACCAGGTTGTAACTTTTCATAAAATTGTCAATTTTTAAGGTGAGAATTTTATCCCAAGGAGTCATGTTTGTATTTCTGAGGAAGAAGTGCACTCTTTGCATAGGGGAAATCATCAGAATACCTGTCCACTCCTCTACTAGGTAGCTCCAGAAGATCTCTGGATCTCCAGTGGCTCTAGGACTGGTTGCCTCAGACAAAATCTAGTCCTGTGTCTAGACAGGAGTGCAAAGTGTTTTTGGCTGAGCTGCTCAGCACAAGTGTGTTGGCTCTGAACATTGTATGAAAATAGGAAAAAAGTAGTTTCCTTGCACAAAGGTGATGACAGTCAGGAGGGTGGAAATTATTCCTGTCCATTTTATTATTATGTGGCATGTCTGAGAGAAAAAAAAACCAAGAATTTTATACGTATTAAATTAATATATCGCCTAGTCTTGGTGGAATTTGCAATGTGTTTGTTACTTTAAATAAAAGTAGACCTATGAACAAAGAAAGTGGTTCAGCAATAGCCTTTTGGAACAAGTTCAAAGGTGAAAAGGAAGGCTGTTTTAGGAGGCTAAAGAGCATGACCAAGGTGTAGCAGGTACAGCTTCATTTTAATTCACTGAGTTGGAATAACAGCTTTAAGTAATTTTCTTGTCTCCAGAGAAGAACACAGGCACTAGCTGCAGGGCAATAGGAAATACAGGAGTGCCTCAACATCTCTAGTTGAAATTATTCCATGCACTGAAACATCCTGGCCCTCCTCAAACGATCACCTCCTGTCCTTCTAATAGCCAGTACTCAACAAACAGCGAATGCTGTACCATTGATGCTATTGTATCATCAAACAAAGTGCTAAAATGAAGGCTACCTGGTTGTTTATGAGAAAGTAGTTTCCTCAGAGAAATGAGGCCACCTCTATTAGACAAAAATATGGTCCTGAGCACAGGTTCCCCCCATCTGACATGACTGCTCACCTGCAATGTGCAGCAGAGGATCACTGTTAGGCTTTGTGCATGACCCCAAGCAGATTGTGAACCTCATCCCTCAGAAGCAGGGAAATGTGTGGGAATACATGTGGACATTTTTCTTTCTCCTCTTCACACCCAACCTCTTCTCTTTGAACTCCAATCCCTTTTCCTGTTTTCTTCTTTCAGCAGGTGTAGCACAGTAGATGGGCACAAGCTCACAGGTCATTTAAGCTGTTGGAAACTTTTGTTACTAGCTGCAAAATTCTTCTATGCTTGTTCCGTGAATGAGAATAGATGCTGCATTATACTTCCTTGACACAGCTGCAGTGTTTGTTCTGTCTTCATTCCTGATATATTATTTGTATTTTGGATATATTCTTCTTAAATATATCTCAGATGTGTTTCTGAATTTCCACTGACGGAGCTGAATTCTTTCAGGCTACTTTTAATTTATTAATACTTATTCAGAGTCTGATTGTACTAAAATATAATTCCTACTTATCTTTTTACAGTCTTACTGGCATTTTACCCTGGGTATTGCACTAATTATCACACTGTTCTCCCCAGTTTTGACTGTATTCATCATACGTTTTTTTTCTAGTCACTAGATCCACATTACCCTTCTCCTGTTCAGGAAGCAATCTTGCATTACTTTCATAATCATGCTTCCTTCCTACTTTTTCCCACTAATATCTTCCTAGGAAATGTCTAGGCAATTGAACTCCTAACATGATCATTACACCAAGTTTGATACAGACTTCCTGCATCTGTAAAAACATTTCCTGATACGCTTTCTCATTCTCTTTGGAAGGTCTCTGGCAAGATCCTTTTTCCATATCTCATTCTTCATTTTACTTCAAATAGTCCCAGTTGCACCAGCCAAAATCCTAGTATCATTTATTTCTGTTTATTCAGTATTCTCCCGATACACAAATTGCTCCCTCCCTCATTACTTTTGTTTTACCTCACCCATCTGCAAACTTTATATGTCGGTAATTTTATCTCCCAGTTGATAGCTTGGTTTAACCAAGTCTTTGTCATTCCAATGTAATCATAATTTCCCCTCAACATATGTTTCTAATACAACAATCTTGTTACATATGTTTCTAGCATTTGTAAAACACATTTATCCTGTTCTTTGTCCTGTCCGTTCACTTTTTAAAACATGTGTAGTAAGAAAAGGTTTCCACGCTGACTTCATTTACAAACTAAGCACCTCTTTCTCTAGCCCTTACAGTCCTTACCTATATTGTCTGTATGAACTCTGGCTGTTGAGCCATAAAATGAAATTAAGACTCTTTCTTTCGATTACTTTTTCATCCCAATCTGAAACTGTTCCTGAAAGTCAGTCTCTTTTGCTCCTAGTAGGTTATCAACCCTTCTCTTTAAGTAAAAAACCTTAATCTATTTCTTTTTTTCACAGAATATTTTCAACCTGTATATCCCTTGTTAGTTTACAGGATCAATCCTTTGTCCTCTTGATTCAAAGGTTGCCCTGGTTGCTGTCAGTCCTCTCTGGGTGCTAGTATCTTCAGCCTCGACTAAAATTGCCTGGTGGGAAATCAGAAAAATTATTTGTTTGGACTGCATATACCATAGGTGCCTTTTTTTTTAATCAATCAATCATCAACTTCATCACTCTCCCATTTTGTCAGAGGCAGGGTGATACATAAGGGTTTGGGTACCTGTCAATCAAAGATCAATCTGTTTTTGGAAACAGAAAAAAAAATCACTTATCTGTCTGTTAATGGCTGAGAGCAGATGCCTAGCCATTGTGCAGCTGCCCATGGAAAATAAAGTCTGGGCTCAGAGGACTGCAATAATTACAGGCTATCCTGGTTCTGGTTTGAACCAATCTAATCTTCACTCCAGCTGCTTCTGCCTAAACACAGCACCTTAGCTATCCAAATGTCTGATTAGATTATAGATTTACCACTTTTCCTAGTATGAGAAAGGCACAGTGCACCTCCCATATATATATATATAATATACAAAATATTGTATATTTTTATATACAAGTTTTCTACTTGAATAAGGCCTGAAGAAAAAGTGATTCCACTGTAACTCAGCAGATTTATAGCATCACTCTACCTCTCCTTTTTCACTTTCATTGTCTATGTTCTGCTGTCATCTGTTCCCTTGTAGTTGCCTTATTTTGCAACTACTGCTTCACACTTCTTTTGACATATTTACCTATAAGCTATGTCTGCATCTGCACACCAGCCCTCTCCTGTCTAGCTAAACTGAGGCATATTTCAGTGCAGTTCTGGTAGCTGCATTAGCAGTTATAATTTTGCTAGATGAACTCTAATGATGGTTGACCTGGTGTAGAGGGGTTGAAAAACTGGAATATCTTTTCACTCTTGTCAGTAAAACACCTTCTTCTCAGAGTTCCACTAAGCACTGGGTGGGGAGAAAAAAAAATCAACCCTATTCCATTACAGTTAAACTGCAGAGTGCTTGGAGATTGATTTAGTTAGTATGTGTTTATTCAAACTGGAATATGCTTTGAAGTCTAAAGATCAGGGCCATATACTTCAAAGAGCTGTAAGGATTTATGGGATAGACTGTAAGCCTGAGAATGACATGTGAACCAGGCAGCATGGACACAGACCCAGGAATCTGGATGTGAGTGTTTGGCACAGGAACGAACACATAAAACACAACTTTGGTTGTTGCCTGTAGGAGATGGGCCTCTGATAAGTAGAGATTGCCAGATTTCACTGTGTTGTGTGGTGGAGAGCATGGGAAGGAGTGCATTGCTAGTCAGTTCAGGAGTCTCTAATAGATACAGTGGACCTTACTAACTGTTGTGTCATCTATTTGCTACTTGGAGAGCTCCCTTTTGAGGTGAGATTTACCTTCCTCGCAACTAAGTGGAACCTAATTATTTGTGGGCTGAAATAAGAACAAATCAAGGTGAAGAAGACACTATGTCCAAATCAGCAGAGCAATGAAGAAAAAGTCCATCATGATGTAGAGAGAGGGAGAAATGTATCACAACATGAGGGAGAAGGTAAGTCAGAATGCACATGAATAAATGTAGGAAAATGAACAAAACAAAATATAAAAAACAGCTTTATAGAAGTAGATTAAGGACAGAGACATGAAAGATCAGTAATAAAGTGAAAATACTGTCACACCAAGAAAAGTGTTTAAAAACATGAATTTACCTAGCTTATTACTTCAACTTGCAAAATAACATGACATAAGTGCCAAAAATTACTTTACAACTGTTAGCTTGTGCAGCACTAAAAGCATCATCATGTCCACTGTTTATTTGCATGATTTTTCATATATCCAAGAGTCGAAATTGAAATTATCCAGTATGTATCAGTACATTTTTTGAACATTTACCCTTTAGAAAAGAACCTCTGGGATAACAGTCTGGTGGATTTCATTTTACACCATCAAAGCAGAGGACTGGTGGTAAGCTGATACTTTTGAGGGTGTGCTTATTTTTAATGTATCAGATGACTAATGATTATACCCATGAAATGTTATATGCACCCTTTAAAACTTGATATAAGCAGATTATAAGGAGCCACATGATCTCATCTCACTCAAAGCTAAGTGATCTTGAATGTGACATGATCACACTTTTATTCAAAATCTCTTGTCACCCTATTGAATTAAATGGTAACAGAGGAAGCTTAGCACCTTCTATAGTAGTTGTGCATTCTTAACAGGATAGAGCAAAGAATGTGTAGGAGGTGAATCAGGAATGAGGTGCTGCCAGGGACCAGGAAATATTAGTGGCTGTCTTTCTCGTTCTGTACACAGCTTTTCAGAATAAAGTTGTACAAATTCAGGTGGCAATATGAGGTAAAAATTGACTTAAGGTGTCTGTATGGATTCATATTGCCATCATTCAGAGCTGCTCAAGTTTGCCTATGGGGAGAGGTTATCTGGTAATACCCTGACTTAATGATAACTCTCACACTCAGTTTGGAATATTCAAATATTCTGCAAAGACAGGTATAGGCATTTAGAACAAACACAGCTTTTCTTCAAAGTTTAGTGAATATTCCATATAGGCTGCTTGCCATGATGACTAATGTACTGCAACCTTGCTGTTCTGCATTAAACATCATGAAAATGTACATCTGCACTGGATTTTTTTCTTTCCTTTGTTTCTAAAATGCTGAGTTCTGCTAAAAAAAATTGGATGGAAATCAAGCATGAGAAGCTTAGCCAACTTTAGTGAAATGATAGCAGAGTTATATTATCCCTTAATGAAACATGTATAGAGGGCTGATTGATTTATAGAGCGATTTTTTGCACCATTACCTAACTTGATTGTGTACAAATAGTTTTCTGTATTCACAACCGCCATGTCTCTGCATTTCTTTTCGTATGTACATTTCAAAAGCTGATGTCTTTTTATACAGGACTGAAAGATCTGAATGTTTTCAGCTGAACAGTGTTGATGTAATGTGAAGTTTTTATTGAACTTTTATACATTTTAACACTTTTCTGTAAGACTGACAAATAGATTCCTTTTTCCTGCTATCATTAATATCTCTTTGGAACAGAGGGTCTTCAATGTCTAGTCTAAACACCTTGTTGCACAGTTGTGGTATGATATTACCTCTTACCCATGAAAGTGTTGTGTCTCCTTTTAAATAGACTGTGTTGTTCTGCCCAACCATTCATCCATAAACGCTAAACTGCAACCTCAAGAAGTTATTGTTTTAAATGACATTTCACCTGGCTTCTCCTGATTCCCTCCCCTCTGGATTTAGTCCTAGATCAAGAGAATAAAAAAAAAAAAATAAATTATTTTCACAGGGATTCACAGAAATGTTTTGGTTTTTACCCTCGGGGAGCACTGTAGAGTTATGACTGTGGGACCATCACTTAGTTAAGTGACAGACATTCAGTCTCTTTCACTACCTGTAAAACACGTATGCCAGGCTTGACTCACATACCTGAATCTGGATTCGTATCAGGAATGCTTGCTTCTCTGTTTCTGCAGTCACCTCTGGCATGTTGGATGAGGGTAAACAGGGAAAGTTATAGTCTTACTCTTCATGTAGAAGAAACTTGTGTTCAGGAGGATCTGAGCAATGTCAGACTCTGATTTGAGCTCCTTTTTCTTCCATTACTCAAGTGACCAGCAAGCATTTTATTAATGTGTGATTCAAGCATTAACACAGGAAAAAATCCCCCTAAACCTCAGTGGTCAAAACCTAAGAATGCAGGGATTAATTACCTCCATCTCCATAAACAAAACTTTGAATGCTCAAAGGTTTTAATTCTGATTTAGATTCACAGCAGATACTGTTTTCTTAGGAGCATAACAACATAATGCAAAGAAGCTTTTTGAGGGGAAAAACTCTGATGTGTTGCTATGCACAACTGAATATAGAATTTCTGCTTTCAAAAAATTGTTTTCAATCCGTTTAATTATGACATATCCAGTGATTTTGGTGGAGGCTTTATAATGCAGGCAGATGTTTGAAATAATGAATTTTCATGTATTTTCCCATTTTATGTATTCCAAGAAATCTAATTTGGAAAAGGAACCCCCTACAACGGCTGATTTCCTCTCTGTGGGGGCCTAAGTGTAATTGATACTGTACTCCAGTACAGTGACAATCAAGCTGTTTTCAGCATCAGATCTTGTATACCTAAGTGAGAGAAAGAAATGTTGAATCAAGGGGGATGGAGACTATGTTCACATAAATATTTAAATGTAATAGGCCAAATTAATTTCTGGTATAATTAAATGCATGTTACATTCGTTACATCTATAATTCAGAAATTAATCTGGTAAATACTAGTCTCAGTTGAGCTAAAGCAGAAATTACCCAGTGTTAGAAAATGCTGAAGTAAACGTTATCTGACTTGCATATTAGAGAACAGTGAATTAGAGGTTTCTGCTCTGAAACCTTAGACCACTTTAGACATGGAAAAAAGCACGTGCTAAGCATGGCAGGGCTGGAACACTATGTGCAAACAACAGAGTAAACCAGCAAATCTGCCTATCCAGGCATGTCACCTTCACAGTGTATTTCCCGTTCGCAAGTTCCTTTTCACACATATGACTCCATGCGGGTGGCTGGTCTTCCTGCTTCCGGATGCTTGGAGAGTATCCTCCCAGTCTTTGCAATTTATGAAGCCAACTCAGAGCCTTGCAGAAAAACAGTGTCTGTGCTATTTGTTGTTAAAAAGTAAACACACAAAGCAACAACTCTGACACAACCACCAGTAACAGGTCCACAGAAAGCAGTCTGAAGCCTTGCCTTCTCTCCACAGAGAGAAGCAGGGATACTTGACTATTTTGTTCCACAAGGACAGAAACATCTGACTGTGTGCACCACGAAACCTGGTGGCCAGGGGCTTTTTTAACACCAGCTTAATGACCTATTTGGCACCTTTCAAAGAAGAAAAAATAAAAAATAAAAAAAAAATCTGCTGACACCTTTCCACCTGGTAAAAGCCAAGAAAAACATGACAAGATCTGCAGAGGTGGAAGTCTCTCAGAGACCACACCTGGTAACAGGGACATGCAGAAACATTTCCTTCGAGCACTGTTTTGAAGAGTTTCCAGGGAAAAGAGTTTGCTATGAATGATTATCAGTGACCAAAACAGCTGCCAGCTGACAACAATCCCACCAATTCCAAGTATATCTTCCCACTGCCTTGGAGACAGGCCTCTCAATTCCCCCAGAAAGGGTCCTCACTGCAACAATGCAAACAAATCTGCTTCTGTTGGACCTGGTTCCTTTGTAATATAGGCCTAGTCAAAGGCACCAAGGTCACGTTTCAGGCTGGCTTTGAAGTCTCCTAGCAGTATTTGTTAGACCTTCACAGCATCAGCATCACCACTGATTTATTTAGGGGAGTATTTGGGGTAGAATTGTTAATAGCATGGTGTTATGAAGCTGGTGGATTATCAGAAAGTATTTTCCGCACTTGAGTGAAACAGAGAAAGGTAGTGCCCTGAGTCAGAATGGTATCTGAGGACAAAACGCCACACTGGGATATGGAAAATAGTGAATGATTGGAAACTAGCATGGAAACCTTGGAAAGCTAGTATGGTTTTCAAGTGCTCACATATCATCAGAGCATTCTCTTCATAAAACAGGAATCCCTAGCAAGGTAGGAACAAGTTGCAGCTTTATGGACAAGAAGAATGGAAACAGCAGGGACTATAAATTGAGCCAGGCAGCTTTAGGAAATCTATGTAATAAAAATTGCCGTAATCAATCTTGGAAGAAATAAAGGTCTCACAATAGGATCTCTGCATTGGTAGTGTCAGCTTCTAAACGAGGATAAGACTCCTGGGATTTAATGAGCGGATGCACTGTATATTGTCTTAGAAATCAAGCAGATGCAGAACTGACTGATCTTGAAATAATAAGTGTTAATAAATGTGAGGAAGAGATTGGCAGGAGGAATTTTGAGGAGAGGTGGTTAAAATATCTTATTTCCCAAAATGTAACAACTCAAAGTTGTCATAACTGAGGGTGAGAATTCAATGAGAAAAGACCCAAGTGAAAACCAAGATTTCTTATGCTCTTCAGTGGGTGTTGAAGCCAGTATAAAACTTTGAAAGGACAATAAATTCTTAGAGCCAGACCTCACAAATCAGTAAGTCGGTTCACAGTGTCTAGAGTTTAATGAAATACCAGTAAATGGCATTGAAATTTGAACATTCTAATTGTTTTAATTTTCTCTCACAGGCTTTTAACTCCTGTTGGGTCTTCCACAATATTATCATGTTGCTGCCTGCAGGAGTAAGGCAGGTAAGATAGCAGAAAATTAATAAAGGTTTTGTTATGTCAGGCATGAAAATCCATTCTTGGGCTTCAGGTTTCTGAAGATTTATTGCCCCAGAATTCTTCTCTCTCTTTTGAGCAACCAGCAATCACCTTTCAAGCCATTTCAGTTGAAATGGAACCTCACATGGCATGACATTTTTATGGCAGGTTAAGATGAGTCATTGATGTCGATGTCCACATCCTATTACTTGTTTCTCAGTGTTTTCTAAGAGCAATATCTTTGTTTTACCTCCTCTGTCCAAGAAATTTCCCTTGAATCTGTCAAAACATAATAATAATGTAGACAGCAAACTTTTGCTACTTTACTTGTAAATACATATATCGCTTCAAAGGCATTCTTCAAGATACTTAATAGCCTCTATTTTGACCAAAGAAAAAGCTGTTAAAAACCCCAAACCAAACTCTTACCCTACAACATTTTCTTCAGCAACTCTCCTTTCCTTTGTCATTGAATATAAATGCTATAATGAATCCGAAAGTTAGAATCTACTCCTCATCACCGCAGTTCAAGCTGTTGCATAGGTCAGCTTGAGATGTTGCAGTCTGAGAAAATACAATATGAACTGAAACTGGTGATGCTTTTACAGCCATCTCTTATCTACTATGTTGTAGATCATCTGCTTCATCTTTGCCTTCCACCTTTCAGTTGTCCTTAGTTTTTCTTCTAAGAGTTTCTGCTGTTCCATCTCAAATTCTGTATCTACATTTTACCAATAATCATCAAACATATGACTTTGTTGACCCTTAGTCTGTTGAGCAGCTCTCCACCCTCTTGTTTCCTCTAATTATAATCATACTAAGAGTACTTCATACGCTTAATGGCTGAGTTACATGGGTTTTTTTGGTGTGTTTTATGATGCATATGTGTAAGATTTAAATAATTTCCTTTGGCCATTATAACAACGATCATGTGATATCCATGGATGACCATTCTGTTACTTTATAGTAAAAGACTGGTTTGGATTTTGTTAGCACAAAACCCCACTGTTTTGAAAAAAAAGCTAGAACCATCTACTCTCTAATTGAGCATGCTTGGATCCATTTATTTATCTTAATAATTTTCCTGGTGAATTGCAAATTCAGGTGTAAAATGTATATGAACACTTTTTTTCCTCAAGCACTTCTGTTGACTCAGAAGGGATCAGAACAGTGTTCCTTGCTACCTGGCATGTAACTATTTCCAAATAATCTGCTCTCTCTAGCTGTTCTTTCATTGCTTTGTTGTTCTATTTATTTCACTATTATTGCATCACATTTTTCATCTGTCTAATAATCCTGTGGGACATACCCTGCTTATACTCCTATTACATACAGCCTGCAAATTAAAGATGCAAAAAAGCAATTTCCACGGACATTGAATGCTCAGTATTGTGGCAACAGGCAATTTAGTAGTGTCTGAGGCTTTGCTCACTTCAATTCACTTAATTAAAATAAAAAGAAGGAAAGAGCAAAGAAAAACAAACTACAGGATGCAGCAGGGGGTAAAGATAAGAAGCAAAGCAAAACAAAACAAAGCAAAACCCTACTCAGAAGTGGCAATGTAGTTCCCAGAAACACTAACTATACTGGATGCTTCTCTGCTTTGTCAGGAAGAGCAAAATTAGTCCCATGTAACTGAAGAGACCCCCTACTGATATTCATAGCAACTATTAACAGTAATAGTTGCACAGAAGACTTTTTAAATACAAAATTCAAACCCACATATTAGCCCTTCAGGTATATGATTAGTCATGTCTCTACACAAGCACTTGATGTTCTGGCATTTATATTTGCTTTCAGCTGTATATTCTAAGGATACAAACATGTTTGGACATGCTTGGCTTAAAAGGTTTTCAGACTTCATGATCTTGCTTAAGCCATACAATGAATAAGCGTCAGTAAACACAAGATATTTAACATTGATGTCAGGGTCAAAACTCCCACTGACTTCAGTAGGTGTGGTAGGATTGCTTTTCCCAAGCTCCAGATAAGTCGGGACACTACATGGGACCTGTGGGTCAAGGGATGTATTTATCCTACTAATTCTGATGGGAATAGAAAATTCATTTTGTATGTCTTGTTACTGAATCTAGAACTGCAGCAGAACTCTTGTAGGAGAGAATATATGGAAAGTCTTGGTTCTTCTTGTCTATAGACTTTGCTTAGGAATTTGCAAAAGGACTTTTCTTGGACCAGATCCTGTGCACACTTGTAATGGCATTATAGTTTAAAATGTCACTGAGTTTAAAGTTCTGCTTCTCCATACACAATGGGAGATTTTAATTTTGATACAGTTAATAATTCTAGATTGATTTAGTGTTCCAAATTATACTTCATAACCTCCTCTACAACGATTACAGATGAATGAAACCATTTCCAAATGACCACATTATGCAAATGAGAGTAATGATATTTTTGAATTCTGATAAGCATTTCTATCAGATAAGAAAGAAAAATTAGTACATTTTGTGCATTCTGGATTACCTACAAGTACTAAATATATAATTTATGAGGTAGTTCGTTAACTACCCGAAGGTCAGCTCAAAGAATTCTCCTGTCTATGCCAGTCTACACATGTATTTTTTTTTTTTTTTTTAAGTTTAGCTACATACAGTGTTATTATGTCCTCCACATAAAAAGGACATGGAACCGTTGGAACAAGTCCAGAGGAGGGCCACGAGGATGATCAGGGGACTGGAGCACCTCCCGTATGAAGACAGGCTGAGGAAGTTGGGGCTGTTCAGCCTGGAGAAGAGAAGGCTGCGTGGAGACCTCATAGCAGCCTTCCAGTACCTGAAGGGGGCCTATAGGGATGCTGGGGAGGGACTCTTTGTCAGGGACTGTAGTGACAGGACAAGGGGTAACGGGTTAAAACTTAAACAGGGGAAGTTTAAATTGGATATAAGGAGGAAATTCTTTCCTGTTAGGGTGGTGAGAAACTGGAATGGGTTGCCCATGGAGGTTGTGAATGCTCCATCCATGGTGATGTTCAAGGCCAGGTTGGATGAAGCCTTGTGTGGGATGGTTTAGTGTGAGATGTCCCTGCCCATGGCAGAGGATTGGAACTAGATGATCTTGAGGTCCTTTCCAACCCTAACTATTCTATGATTATAATAATGTTTTCCTAAAGGAAGCTCCCGACTCTGATGGCATCCATTTATTCCTAGGGTATTCTACTATTAATGAGCACCTTAACACGAGTCAAGCTTCCTTGGTAGCTGCCTGAGGGAATTATACATTCCTTGTAATAGGGTCAGAGCTGGAAAGAGGAAACAAGCTGATTTTGGAGCACCTGAACTGAAAAGATTAAAGGTTGTGTGATTAGCTTGCATGTACATTCCTCATATAGGAAAGTTTAATTAAAGATTTGCTGAAAATGAAATTTTTGACTCTGCAACATTTTCTGCTCTCCACAAATGCAGAGTTCATTTCCTGAATTGTTTTCCTGGCTTGCAGGCAGGATGCAGATTTCTCCTCACTTACTGACAGCAGGCATCTGAAAATATCATGATAGCCCACTGATTTACAATATTAGAGTGAGTCATAGAGGCTACTGGGCATCTCTCAGACCCTGATATTGAAAAGGAGAGGCTCATGACTTTAAATCTGAAAGCTTTCTCCGCTCCTTATTTTGTGAGAAAATGAAGCCCTGGCTCAGGACCTGCCTGAGATAGATGTAGTTAAAGTATTGAGCTCTTTTACAGAAACTTCCAGGTTTCCTAAATATAGCACTGGCTCCCTAGAAACCTGTCTGAAGGAACGTCTTGCTGGGATAACAGGGTGGATGGTTCACTAAGAGCATCAGGACCCAGCACAAATTCTGCAAAAGCCAGTAAGTGACAGCAAGAGGATCAGGGACCCCCACATTCAGATAATCTTAAAAGGAGGAAATGTCTGTCAATCTGATGTGGCTATGATGTAAATACCTTCTCTCCATAATACAGCTTTCTGAGAGGAGCAAGGAGTAAAAAAATAAAGCAGGAGACTCATAGCCAAATAGCTCTCCTTAGCCAAATGCCTTCTTATTCCCCTTTTCTTGGTGCAGGTTGTGTTGTAGAAAGAAGGGGTTTGTAGGACTAAAAGAAGTGCTCTTGCTGCCCATGTTTCAGCAATATTAGCAATTGCTGCTTATAGCCCCTGGCTTAGCAGGGTGCTGGGACCATGACCCATTAGATGTGCCATCAGGCTGAGCTTGCAAGAGCTGGTTGTGTGAACTGGAGCCTGGAACTGTGTGTTCTCTGCTCTTCTATGGAGCACAACCTCCAAAAGACAGCACAGGAAAACAGGTGATCAGCCTTTGAAGAGAAGCGACTTTGAGAGCAGGGTAAAACTAGTAGAGGCATAACAACAAGAACACAGAAGAAGCAGGTAACAGAGAACTGGTTGAAAGGAAGAAGGCAGAGAGTTGTGGTCAATGGCGCAGAATCTAGCTGGAGGTCTGTGACTAGTGGAGTTCCTCAGGGGTCGGTGCTGGGACCGGTGCTGTTTAATATTTTCATCAATGACCTGGATGAGGGAACTGAGTGCACCCTCAGCAAGTTTGCTGATGACACAAAACTGGGAGGAGTGGCTGACACACCAGAGGACTGTGCTGCCATTCAGCGAGACCTGGACAGGCTGGAGAGTTGGGCGGGGAGAAACTTGATGAAATTTAACAAGGGCAAGTGTAGAGTCTTGCATCTGGGGAAGAACAACCCCATGTACCAGTACAGGTTGGGGGTTGACCTGCTGGAAAGTAGTGAAGGGGAAAGGGACCTGGGGGTCCTGGTGGATAGGAGGATGACTATGAGCCAGCAATGTGCTCTTGTGGCCAAGAAGGCAAATGGCATCTTAGGGTGCATTAGAAAGGGAGTGGTTAGTAGGTCAAGAGAGGTTCTCCTCCCCCTCTACTCAGCCTTGGTGAGGCCGCATCTGGAATATTGTGTCCAGTTCTGGGCCCCTCTGTTCAAGAAGGACAGGGAATTGCTTGAAGGAGTCCAGCGCAGAGCCACAAAGATGATTAAGGGAGTGGAACATCTCCCTTATGAGGAGAGGCTGAGGGAGCTGGGTCTCTTTAGCTTGCAAAAGAGGAGACTGAGGGGTGACCTCATCAATGTTTACAAATATGTGAAGGGTAGGTGTCAGGATGATGGAGCTAGGCTTTTTTCAGTGATATCCAGTGATAGGACAAGGGGCAATGGGTGTAAACTGGAACATAGGAAGTTCCACGTTAACATCAGGAAGAACTTCTTTACTGTAAGAGTGACAGAGCACTGGAACAGGCTGCCCAGGGGGGTTGTGGAGTCTCCTACACTGGAGATATTCAAGGCCCGCCTGGACAAGTTCCTGTGTGATGTACTGTAGGTTACCCTGCTCTTGCAGGGGGGTTGGACTAGATGATCTTTTTAGGTCCCTTCCAACCCTTGGGATTCTGTGATTCTGTGAGGGCAATCGGACTGTGTGGGGCAGAGGCTATGAACTGGCCCAGAGACACAACTGTCGAACAAAAGGTAGGATTGAGGCATCTCTGGATGGTTTTACTACATGTGCTGAGTTAAAGATGGAACCATATAATCTGCTTCATGAAACTTGAGTACTTAAAGGCATTTTTTCCAGCTTGGCCAGCTGCTCATCCAGAAGAGTATGCTGTATTTTGAGTGCATTTGTGTAGCTGTATGAATATTTTCTAAAGTCTACACATATCTGTATGTTATGCATATGGGTGTACCTGAACATGTACTTTCCTTAAAAAGTTCTTCCCTCTAAATTTATTAGCACTTCTGAAAAAAAATATTTCAGATAAATCAAATTTGGCTAGTTATCACTTTGGATAAAACTAAGATGCTTTGTGATACCTATAGTCTTTCCTACACTCATCTCTCTGGAAAAATGACATGTAATCTATATTCAGTACTTTTCATAGCAAAAAAAAAGACTTGCGGTGGGTCCATTATGGAATTAAAAACCACCTTTAAACACCCACTGTATAATTAGCTGAAATTTGGGCAAAGATGCTGCCAGATAGAATTTGAAAACTGAAAATAACTCCTGGCAGCAGATGTCACTTTGAGAACTGGAGGAATTAGCCACTTAATGAAAAACATCTCAATTTTAGACCAGTCTCCTTTCCTACTAGTTCACTAATTTGTTCATACCACACTGCAATGATCAGGTTCCCCTGGAAGTTACAGACAAAACACCTATCAGCACTACACGTACAGGCCTCTGAATAACATTAATCTCCCTTTATTCTGTCCACTTTCAGCATGGGTATAAACTGCTCTAAACTAGTTTGCCAGGTTATCTGTTCATGATTCTCATAGACAGCTCAGCCCACCCTAAGGTACTTATCTAAAACAAGCGAAGTAAATGGCAATCTGGTGGTACCAGATGAGGTTTCTCTCACCAGCACACAGAAGTATCAATTATTTAAAGTGTTTAATTTGAACTTTGTCTTTAATATGCATTCATGACAGTTTTGGCACAGCCTCTGGTATTCTAGAAGATTGAGTTAAGCATAGTTCTTTACAAACAAAGAAGTTTTTTGCATTGTTCAGTCATTTAGCAAGCATAATTTTTGAATGCCATCCAACTCAGACACAGCAATATGGGCCAACGAAGTAATTTTTATCTGGTTTTGCAGTTAATCTGATTTTTTATTTTAGTGCAGCTCTGTTAGAGATAAGATATTATGTGTTTTGGCATAATCTTCTAATCAAAATACAGTTTGGAGCCACTTATGTTTTCTTTCTCCAAATTGTATATTTTTATAGCAGCATTTTTGAAAGATGGATGTTAAGTAGATCATAGATAAATATTCCTACTTTACACATGGGAATGATAAATTAAGGGTTCAAGCATTAATACAAATCCTACAGTATTAGAGTGAATTTTAATCTGTTTCTGAGATATGGAAACACAAACATAAACCAGCAAATTACTAGTTTTCTCTCACATGCTAGGAGAAAAATAAGTTCATCACAAAAACCTTGACAGACAAATTTATGGGTATCAGAATTGTTAGCATAATAATAAATAAACCTTAGGATATATTATGCCTCTCCAGCAATTCCAGTAATGTCATTACAAGAGTTTTTGCTATGAGTACTACAATGCAATCATATTATTAGTGAGAGGAAGTGAAGAGACTACTGACAAACTGTCTCCATTTTAAGCCTCTGCTTTCAGGTTGTGTATTTCTGAGCTGATATTTAACTCATTCATCTCTGCAGATTTTACACAAACTGTTTAGGCAGTCTGGAATACGTGGTGGACTAATACAAGTATAATGAAAAAAAGAAAAAAAAAGAAAAAAAACCCCATCTTCCAAGGATGAAGGATTTTAGTCCTGCAGTGAAATGTCTAGAGGCAGGAATCTGTCAAACCACTGGATTGGATGCTCTGGTTTCCTATTCTGTGTGCAAGGCTTTTTTTCTTGAACATGAGGGTCTGTGTACAGAAGAGGGATGACTGTCCTCAGGGAACAACAGAAGGGAATTTTTCCCTCAGGTCCTTAGAGCCCTCAGTCTTCTGAATAATCAGTGAAGATACTTCCTTTGCTCTTTCTTGGTTCCAAACAGCCAGACTGTCCCGCTTGACTGGCTAAGAAGCTGCTGAATACATGCCAGTGGAGCACCACTGTTTGTTCCATTGAAGGCTGAAGCCTCAGCAATGAGCAGGGGAGCTCTGATCATGTAGGGAATCTGGGAGGAAAGTTGCAGAGGGGAAAGGACCGGCAGTAGTGCACTTTCACATATTAGTGCTTATTGCGGGGAAGGGTCCAGTTGCAGGATCAAGATCCAAGCTGAGAAATCAAAGTGAGCATGGGACACGCCAGATCTTGGGAGAAATTGAAAGCATAACACAGCTAACTAGGCAAAGAAACTATAGATGTTTTGTGACACTTGGGCCATGTGAAAAGATAAGCAAACACATCATTATTGGATCAGGATTCATCAGCTCTGGCTCAAGAAGAGAAGAAGGAGTCAGCATCATAACTTTTAGGTAAATGATACATGCTCATTATTTAAATGCTCTGTTTCAAGAAGCCACATGGCCATTAGTACACAATTACATTTGTAAACCTGGAACCAAGTTAAGACAACATCTGGTTTCTTTTAGAAGCACTGCCAGCTGGGAGTCATTCTGAGCAGTGCCTGT
Organism: Lathamus discolor; assembly: GCF_037157495.1. Lineage (NCBI taxonomy): Eukaryota > Metazoa > Chordata > Aves > Psittaciformes > Psittacidae > Lathamus > Lathamus discolor. The sequence continues at coordinate 134,175,243 of NC_088885.1, read as the reverse complement.
TGCTGGATGCCCTGGGAATGAGACACTAAAATATTAGGCTGTAATAGCCTTGCTGGATATCTGGAACCCTCAGATTGTATCTCTAGTTTTCTGAAATAGCCATTTTCACTCACCTAGGTTCAAACTGAGGACAGCAAAGCTTTATTGCAGCAGCAGCAAATGTAATGTACCTTGATCTCAAGTTCCAAGTGCTGCCACACTGCTAATAGTTACAGCATCGGTGGAAAATAATTGTCAGAAGAGAAGTGTGTGTAGGGGAAAGTCAATGGTATCCATTTAGAGTGAAACATTTCTTCGTAGTCTTTGAAAGAAAGCAGTTAGGTTATAGTCAATTTCTCAATGAAGAGTTTAAGAGCTGCAATTTATAAACTCATAAAATAAATTCTTATTTTATGGAAAAAAAAGAAGAATTTTCTATCCAGATGGAGAACCTTTTATAAACTGCCTTTTAGTTCATATACTGTTTGTTGCCTGGTTCATCTGCTAAATCCATCAAGGTGAATACAGCACAATATTTGTGGCTATTTAAGAAAAAAAGTTTCTGTTTCTGCAGTATATTGATTTAATTCTTTATCTTACTTTGGGCATATTGTGGGTGTTGCTGTCTTTGTTCACTGCTATATATTTTGATTTTTGATTACAATTTATCACAGTGAGGTGCAACAAATTCCAATCAGATTGTACAGGAGAGTGAAAAAGGTGCTGTATTATCTGTGTGTTTTAACACAAAGAAAGATCACCATAGATCCTCCCTAAACAAGTCCAACTATAGCTTCCAGTGATAATGCTGGTTACCTTTTAACATGAACTACAAGAAAATTCCATTCATCATGCCAGTTAATATTGAAAAAATACCAAAAATATGTAAAAAAGAAAGACAGTCAATTTCCATCAACAAAGCTTCAAATATTAACTTCCTATTTTCTTAACCTTTGAGTATTGCAGCTACAGAGGCACAAAAATGGAGGGATTCCTGCTCAGCATGTCTCTCTTTTTTTCCTGTTTCATTATACCGTTTCACTGACAGTAGGTTAAAACAGCTAGCCAAAATCTCAAGGCACAAAGACAAAAAAATTATAAGTGAAGACAGTTTGTGTGAAATCAAAGGACATGTCTCTATGAAGCTGCCCACTCCCTGTCCTTACTCTCTATTCAGTGGGACTCAGGTTCCCTCAGTTGTATCAAGACCTCAGAAGCACCTGCTCACACAGATGTTTAATAACCTTTGAAGGTTTGCCCATGTATATTTATTTTACTTATAATATACTCTAGTTAGAGGACCCTTGGAGATTTATGCACAGAAGAGGGGGTAGCTGGCTTATAAATCAGAACAATGAGTTCATATTCTTCCTTTTTTTTTCACCAATACTGTGTTACCGGTTATCTGTAGATGGGGCTACCTGTCTCTTTCCTGTAACCAATGATGGCTCATTGCAGCCCAGGGAAACTCTTACTTTAAAGCTTAAGTTAAAGAAAAAAAAAAAAGTTAAAAGACATTCTCAAACTTTACAGCAAAAGCTAAGACATGAATTTACATATCTACAAAAGTCATTGAGATAACCTCTTACACATAAATTGAGATTCTGTGACCTCTTTCTTGTCACTGTAAGATTTAACTCTGAGGAATACAAATGCACAGGATTAAAAAACCCACCTCTACAATAAATAGTTGTCCTGGGTTCAGCAGTAGCAGTCATTTTTCTCCTTAGTAGCTGGTGCAGTGCTGTGTTTTTGACTTTCAGCCTGGGAACAACGCTGATAACACCAATGTTTTCAGTTGCTGCTCAGTAATGTTTACTCTGACCAAGGACTTTCTGTGTCTCATGCTCTGCCAGGGAGGAGGGGAAGCCAGGGGAAACAGAGACAGGACACCTGACCCAAACTAACTAAAGAGGTATTCCATACCACAGCATGTCATGCCCAGTATATAAACTGGGGGCAGTTACCCGAAAGGGCTAGATCACTGCTGGGTTGGGCTGAGTATTGGTTGGCGGGTGGTGAGCGGTTATATTCTGTTCCCTTGTTATTTCCCTTATCATTATTATCACTGGTGGCAGCAGTAGTGGTTTGTGTTATACCTTAGTTACTGGACTGTTCTTATCTCAACCCGTGGGAGTTTCATTCTTTTGATTCTCCTCCCCATCCCTCTGGGAGCGGGGGCAAGAAGGGGTGGGGGGAGGAGCAAGTGAGCCGCATGGTTTATTGGGCTTAAACCATGACAATAATAAATGACATTATCAATAAACATGGATAACATGAGTAATACTTAGTCCTTAGCAGTGATAACTTGGAAATACACAGTTTCTTCGCTGCTGTTTACACACAGAACTTGGATGAGGCAGATAACTTCCTTCCTAACGGACTATTACAGGCACCCTTTGTAGGTCATTAGTGTGGAATTAATGAAAACATGTCTGTGCAACTATTAATTTCCTGTACTTCTGTAATAACAAAGAAAGGAAAAGAAGAGCTGTCCTCCTCCCACAGGTGATTGCTGTGTTCCTGTGCCTGAAACACAGTTTTGGAGGACTGGACTATTTGGGTTCTGTTCCCACATCTTCTGCAACATCCTTCATGACCTTGGAAAAATCATTTGATCTCTCTGTGTCTTAAATTCCCTTTAAACTGAGACAAGGAGGACACAAAATTACATAATGGAATATATAAACCTTTAGAATCAGTTTTAAGTAATGTTAAGTTGGACGGCTTTGTAACAGTAGCAATGGAAAATTACTAAAGTGCATGATACATAGACAAAAAATAGAGTGCAGCTAGAGAATACACTGAGCATTCCTGTACAAGATAAATTGTTATAGTTGACACAGTTTTAAGAAAAACAGTCTAGAAGAACAGGGCACAGGGATAAGGAGTATCTGGGAATGGTGGGTGTCCAGGATAGGCTACAGTTAAACTAACTGATAAGTAGGAGGATAGGAGGATTATTATGTCTCTGGTGCTAAAGAACCAATTAAACTGGTATGAGCATCTACTGCGCATGCTCCAAAGGCTGCCAGAAGTGATGAAGATTGTTGGAAGAAGTAAACGACCCTCAGAGACCACCACCACAATTCTGTACGCATGCGGGGAACTTTCTGGAAAATGATGTAATATATGTATGCCCAGGGACTATGTAAGGACGGCTTGTGTAGCAACAGAGAGACACACGTTAGGAGGAGCTATCCCCCGTGTCTCCCGGTGCCGCAATAAAGGATACCTGCTTGTCAGCTTGAAAACTTTGTTGGCAAGTTTGTTCCTGGAGTTTTCTCCGAATCAACACAAAAGGGAATTAATTACACTTCACTGCTTCCAGAGAAGTGTCATTAGGCCTAATTAGTTAATGTCTGTAAAGTGCTTTGAGAGCAAACTTATGACAGATGACATTCTAAGTGAAAAACATCACAGTAAAAATTTGTAGCAGTCTGTTTTAGTGTTATTTGTTTAGTACCAACAAAGCTCCTGGAAGTCTAGAAATGCTAATCTGACATATTAGACAAAGATAAGTCAAAATTTCATTTATTTGGGTTCTGATTCAGCTAGATACTTAATCTCATGCCTTAATGTAAACACTAGGTATGGAAAGTGCTCTATGCCTCATTATGCATACAAAACCTTTGAACTGAAGTCTTTCTTATCGTTAGTTTACCTCACCCAAAATAATTTCTTGAGGACTTCCTAAAAATAATTGTTTTAATGGTAAGGTCATCATGAAAAGTGTTATACAGCAGGGAGAACAATTAGAAATACACTCTGTGTTTAAAAGATAAGGTCAGATTTATGCATAGTACAGACCACTTTTGGCAACATTTTGAAAAAAAAAGAACAACCCACCAATACACAACCTCCGCAACTAAAAAAAAAGCCAAAACCCACAGAAGAGATATTTGAAGGCTTGAGTAATCAATCCAAGACAACCGTAAGACTTCACTGATTATTCAGACTATTAGATGAGATTGAAGACTTTAGTGTTTCACAGAATTGTAGAATGGTTTGTATTAGAAGGGACCTTATTAATTGTCTGGTTCCAACCCACTTGCCGTGGTCAGGGACACCTTCCACTAAAGCAGGCCCATTCAACCTGCCCTTAACAATTCCAGAGATTGGGCATCCACAGCTTCTTTGGGCAACCTGTTCCAGTGTCTCACTACACTCATAGTGAAAAATTTCTTCCTAATATCCAATCTGCTTCACTGAAAGAAGTGGTAAGATGTGGATGCACCTCAGAAATGGTGGAGAAAAAGATCTCTAAGGTTTTGAGCAATGGCGTGCTGATGCTTCTTGAAGACATTTTTCTGGGTTGCTTTATAAGGCAAGGAAATACAAGGCTGAGATCTTAATGAAAAGGTTAGGTGCTGTAGGACAGCTTTGGAAGTTACTGCTCTCCATATCTTATGCAGCTTGAGGGAAAGAACTTGAGAAGCAAAATGGGTCACCCAGCCTCATGCTCTGAAAATATCCTTT